>NC_135399.1:4507951-4592951 GCF_051989625.1 Stigmatopora argus
TTTCTTAAAGAAATGGAGTAATACTGCTAAAAAGGGCAAAAGTCCAACTGATTGGTAAAACAAATAAAGATTGTGGAAAACTGTATTTAAGTCTAAGACCATCAAGAACTTTTTCTCTTCAGTACTTGAAGAGTTTACCTCGTTTGTTTTAAATGACTGATATTTTTACCATGATTGTGTGTTATTGTCTCTAAGCATTTTTGGAAAAGTAGTTGAGGTGGGAATTTTAAAATGTATAATCCAGTACACTATGCTGATAATACAATCACTACGTTGAGTGCTCGGGAACAGAAAGGACAAAAAAAAAGTACACTTTTTATTTATGTACACAGATCAAGCGCTCCAATTTGTGAGTTCCCTTGCCACTACAGACAGTTTTTTTCTCTATTTTTATTTTTCGAGGGAGGGGCTTAATTAAATGTGATAGAATGCCTGGGTGAGCATGGAAAGTTTGAAAACGTAACGTCTTTTTCATGCCTGTTTTGCTTTTTGACGACACGTTAAGTTTTATCTTGTCTTGGTATGCCTTAGAGTTTTCTATTTTGGAATAAAGAATATATTAACTCTTCATTGTATCATTCACTCTTGTCTAGCATAGCAATCTCTATTAAAATGGTGATTTAATAGTTCATTTGATTACCGTATTTTCACGACTATGGGCGCACTTAAAAGACTTAAATTTTCTCCAAAATACACAGGGCGCCTTATAATCCAGTGTGCTTTATATATGGAAAAATAAATAAAATGTGTCATTCATTGAGGGTGCGCCTTATAATGCGGTGCGCCTTAGTCGTGAAAATACGGTAGTTAGGATCCTTTTCCACCTGGAAAATATAGGCAATTTAAATGAAAATAATTACAATAAATAATACTTGTAAATCTATCATCACCTGGAACAGTTTGTGTTGACAATTTTGTCAGATTTGAATTGGTAAAAATTAGTGACTTTTTGCAATTAGGGCTTTTCAAAATATGAAATAGCTACTACCCAGTTTACCTACTCTGTTATGATAATAGCGATGACTAGCTCATTAAATAAATGGATCTCAACAAATTTACATTAGGACAGACTTTGTAATTTACCTGGTCGTAAGTAAGATCTATTAACAGAAGGTTGTTATTTTTAACTCAGAACATGAATATACATAACATTCTGAAATAGAAGTGTTTTGCCACATTTTGCCCATTGGTTGGCTTTTTGACAGAAAACTAAGTACGTACTGTATTTATTCGCATTTAAGGCGCACCCTTAAAATTGTTGAATTTTACAATGTCTCGCGTACAAGCTATCCCCGATTCACGGTTTTAATAGGGAGTACAAATGTGTTACTTTGAAGGGAAAATCTTAAGAAAAATCATCACATCGTATTTACGAGATACTGTATGAATCAAAAGCACATTAATTCAATACCATAAGGAAGTTAGTATGGCTGTCTTTGTAAATGCAAAATATCAAATTATTGAATTTGAAAAAAGAAATATCTTGATGAGAATCCGTTGATTTTTAACGACAGAAATTACAATTTTCCTACCAGATGTTTAAGATGTGGCAGCCAAATGGCTTCTAATGTTGAAAAGTCTCAATTTTTTGATGGATTATAGTCCTGCAATAGTTACTTTCGATCAAGAAATAAAAAAATAAAAAAAATCAAAGCGGAATTTGGTTTTATTTCATAACCACAACTGTACAACCATTTCCTTTTAGAAAGTAGGTAACGTAAGCACAACCAGGAAGTGTCCCCGTAGTGTTCACCAAGTCTCCGGGTGCAATAATAGCATGAGATACACATTACGCAGGTATCATGGCTGATATTTTAACGATCGAACGCAAGACCTTCGATCAGTCTTAACAACTATTGGGATGTGCTGACATGGTAAACGCTACGCACAGATCTCGCGTCTGGCCAGTCAGAGCATGTTTAACTAGGTAAGATGGCAATGCCCTGAGCGAGCTGTGGAGAGCACGAGTGAGTTTTTTCACGTGTTTGTTTAGCATTTTATCTGTTTATCTTTTCTCTATTTTGAAATAAATGACCATATCGGCCACAGTCTTGCATTTCGTCTTTGTCATCTTGCAGTTTTGTGCATGTCGTCTTTTTATGCGCATATATGCCGTACCCTCGATTCAGTCATTTTTTGTCCGAAAAATACGACTTATATACACTCGAGTAACTACGATAATCGAACAATAGAATGACCAACTGTTTTGACATTCGTGTGCACGGCTCTCCTGCAAATGTGCAGCCTACCCCAATTTCATACCTAAAGACATTCGTAAGTAGAGGTATGACTGTATTTGTGTATGATATCTTAGAATGAATTGTACAACTTACCTTTGAATGAATAGCATGGCGAACTTTCATATGCCATTTCAGATTAGTGGCATTGCAATTTGAGTCCACATTTTTGGTCCGTGATCTTCAAGACTCAGGGTCGATGTATTCCGACGTTCTTTCAATTTGGGAGTATTCAAATTATGAGCATATATCCTCATGCCGTTACTGACGATGTTTCTCAACTATCACCTACGTCATATGCTCACATGTCCAACAGCTAGGATGCAGACTGCTTTTTGGACATGTAGACAGTCAATTTTCTTCCATTGCAAATTATGACAGCAATTTGTCACATTTTTGTTGCGTCAGACGAAAACTGGCAAGATTCTCATTATGTTAGGAGATCCAAAACTGAAAGAAAACCGTTCACCCATGAAATCTTTTCATTATTGTCATCATTGACAAAAGTAACACTGTCCTCAGCACCCAAAGGCATTTTTGTATAAGATGATTATTTTTAGGGCTCCATAGAAAAATCTGCTTAAAAATAATTTCAGGTTTAATTATCAGGGGGAAAAAAGTTAATTCATGTGGGTGACAAAACTTTTACAGTTCTCAACATCTCTTTTCTTTTTCTTTCCATTGTTTTCCTGCTCTATTTTCCTTTTCTGCTGCTGTTCCTCCAGTCGTTGCTGCTTCTTTTCCATGTATACAGTCCTGTTATCAAAAGTTGTCTTATGCAGATGCTCAAAACGGCTAGTTTTTCTAGAAGTAGCTGTGGAAAAAAAACATACAATTTGCCTAAAGGTAAAGTTGCAATTGATAAGTAGGCAAAATGACAGAACATATGTACATGGGCACCCCTCCCCAAATAATTCCATTGAGTGACTTTGATTACTTCACTGATTATTTGGCCTAAATCTGAGTCAGAATTTGGCCCACTTAACTCACTGTGGATAGTTAGCTTTCAAGCTACCTTATCCTTAACAGCATTAGTGCATCTTCCCTGGTTGCCATGAACAGCTCAGTGTCCATCCGTGCGTCCATCGATTTTGTCCCACCTATCCAAATGTCAGCAGCTTCAGCTGAGAAGCCTAGACTTCCCACTACCCAGCCACTTCCTTCAGGTCTTTTGGGAGGATGCTGAGGGGTTTCAAAGCCGCCTGAAAGCAATTCTACACAGCGAGTCTTGTGTTTGCCTCAAGGCCTCTTCATAGTGAAAATGCCTCCTGAAACATCTCACCGGTTCAACATCCTAATCAAATGCTCTAGCTTCTCACCCTATTTCTAAGGGAGACTCCGAAGACCCTGCAGAGTTGCTTTTATCTGTTATCTTGTACTTTTGGCCGTGACCTACAGATTGTGACTATAGATAAGGGTAAAAGCATCACTGCAGACTCTGCACCAATCTGCCTATGAATCTCCTGTTACATTCTATTTCACACATGAACAAGACTTAAACTCAGCTCCACTTGGAGAAGGACAGGGGGGTATTCCACCTTTTTTCCAGAACCATGATCTTGGAGTTGCTGCTTCTTGCCCTGACCACTTCACACTAGACTGCGACTGGCCAGATGAAGCGGCAGAATTACATCACATGCAAAAAGCAGACATGCAATACTGATGCCACCATGTGAGCAAAGGAGACTCCCCCAGAAGAGATGCTCTCCAGCAACCTCAAAACAGAAGAATACTCTGAGCTGCTGTTTGGCACATGAGCACAAACAACAGTTAAGACCTATTACCCCACCCAAAGGACCATCGGAAGGCTACCCTCTGAAGTACAAATATGCCTGGCCGGCAATCCTCACTGAGGGCAAAGCTAGCAAAAGAATCCCAAACCATCATTGAACCACCACCATGTTAGGGCTGTAGGAACGGTGTTCTTCTCCATGTACATAGGCCTCCTTTCAGTATACCGTATTTTTACACCTATAGGGCGCACTTAAGTCTAAAATTTTCTCTAAAATGGTCAATGCACCCAATCGGTCGGTGCGGTTTGTCTGTGCACTAACAAAATTTTTGTATGGCCCAGACCACTTGCGTGACTGGTTTTTCTTGCCGGCACGCTACTTATTGCGATCAACCCAGCCTAAAAATAGCCTCCCCGCGCATTCCAAGCATTACGGTAAATCCATTCAAAACATCCCAGGGGAGTGGCAAGCCATTTGACTTCGTGTGCTTGCAGCGCTTTTAACTCTCATAAACACTCAATACTTAAAGAAACAGCACATCAAAGCTATACAGAGGAAATGCCTGGCGTGAATGACAACACAAAAAAATGAAAATATACCCACAAATGAGACTGCGCCCTATCACACAGTGCGTTTTATAGGTGTGAAAATACGGTAGATTGAAATGACAACCCTTCCCAAAACTGGTCCCGTATATGAGAATGAGTGGGCTCTTTGACTCACCACTAAGTGTCTGCCAGTGGGGCTTTAAGGCTTCAGTCACCCTTTTCAGTTCAGTGTTGTCCGCTTCACACTATATGTGGAAGTAATGGAAGTAGAGTTAGAATAACAAAGATTGATAAAATATAGCTACTAAATAAATGCATTTGAATTATATTTAGACAGCAAGGCTGTAATAAATGTGTTTGATTAAAATAAATATTTCTGTAAATTACTGGCTATCATCAGATACTAATGGGAAAAGTCAGTATAGCGTGACTTTGGTTTTTGTTTTACCCAAGTGTTTTATAAAAGTTGAAACTCCTAACTGGGAACCCCGCCAGGCATTCCCAGCAGACACAAAATTTTGGATCTGATGAGCCGGAAGACCATCTTCCCTAACCAATAGAACCAACACTAAAACAGGTGGTGATCGGTTGATGTTCATTATTGACAATGTTAAAAAAAAAATCGTTGATCATTACAAAGTGTACGCATATATGTTTATCTTACTATTTGCCCATCTGGTACTGGTTACCTGTAGTTACACATCGTTTCCAAACGAATATATTGCTTATTCCTAACCAACTTCCTGTACCTGATTCATGCCAAATGCTAAACTAAGTGCATAGAGGGCTACACACCTTCCAGGAGGATTCTTCAAGCGTGTAGATTTGAAGTAATGTTTCACAGGAATCCATCAGCACCCAAAGCCGGCCTTCGAGGTCAAAGGTTATAGCAAGAGGACATTGTGGCAGGTGAAGCCTGCTGTGAGGTACAAGTTTCTTCTCTTCACTACCCTGGTTCAGTAGGAAGAACTGAATTTTTGAAATGCTTTGAGAAACAGAAAACACCAAGTTAGAATGTGGTTAGTGAAAATAACCTGCATATTCCAAAATATACTAAATATTTTTTTACACAGCAATACCTTGAGATACGAGCTTAATGCATTTCGAGACCTGAGCTCCTGTCAAATCACTCGTATCTCAAATCAATTTCGCCCACAAAATAACTAAATACAAATTAATCCGTTCCCACCCTCTGAAAGAAAACAAACACCTAAAATAGAATATTACAATGGAAAAAACATGTTTTTAATTGTTCTAATTCACCCCCTATGCTCACAAAGTAACAAATACCTATCTAGTGGTGATGATCTGCAATGTCACGTTACGATGAACAATATTGTATTGAGTTCTTACCTTCGAGACAGACGGTACTGGCTAACGGCGGTGTGTGCGGAGGAGAGCCTTAACGACAAGTCAGTTCGCTACACTTGCGACATTATGTAATAGAAGATAAATTTTAAATTTAACATAAATGAACTCCGCTAACTATACACACAAAAATGGATGTAACCTTGTTGTGCTATAACTGAGGCAAAAGGTGTTAATGTATTCCACCGCGGCTTTCGAGTCAGAACTAGCAGCTTCCCCGTGCCTCACAATTGAGTGTATCGCCAGTTCGTTTTTTAAAGTTCGAACCAGCCACGACTCGTTTTGAAGGTATTCGCTGGTGTGGAAGTCTCCCCTTTCTCAGCAGCTCGCTTTACTTTCAAGTCCTTGTAGATTACGCTAACTGTTTCTCCTTTATTCATATTAAAAAAAGCAGTCGTCATGAATATCACTGCGCAACTTGAAAAGGACCAGCGAGCGGACGCATCGTATGCTTGCATGTCTAATTTGTCTCGTATCTCAGGGCAAAAATTAGCTTGGAATTTTCCTCATATCTCAAATTCCTCGTATTTTGGGAAACTCGTATGTCAAGGTACTACTGTATATAAATAAATTGGACATACATCAGCTTCAAAGAGCAAATAGCAATTGAAACAAGGTTTCACTGTAAAACAAAAATGAATTTGAAAAGAGGGCTGGGTTTGATAATCTTTTTTTTAAATTATGTTCAGACTTATAGTTAGCAGGAAAGTGTACTGACCTGTCACACTGCACAGCTACGTAACACCCATCAGGGGAGCAGGTTATATTGCACACCGTTACATTCTGTAAAAAATATATACACAGAAGATTACAACAGAAAATCATTGAGAAGCACAGGATTAGACCCAGCTTTTTCTTTTCAGTCGCACATTAAGAATATGATTAAAACTGCATTTTTCAACTTTGCAACAACACAGAATAATACACACATTTTTCACATAAAAAAGCCTGCAAATGAATGCTGCTGCAAGGTTCCTTAACTGGAAAGTTTGATCACATTACTTCTATGCTAACGTGTGTGGTCTGTGCAGGTTCGCATGCATATTCTACTTTTGGGATTGGGATTTACCCATGGAAATTTGTGCGATTATCTCAGTCAAAATGTTTAAATATCACCTTGAGACATCCTCTGCCTTTTAATTAAAATCATATGTTTGCCATGTTCACTGCAGCAACCTTTCGGCAATAAAAGTACATATTCTATTTTCAAATACAAAATATTTTGACGTAAATTGACTTCAATAGTAAAATCCAATTCACGCAAAAATCCAGGTTACATTGCCAGAACCAATTGCAGTAATCCCTGAAAATGCATTTGTGCAATAACTTTGCTTGCTGGAGTCATTCCTCTACACTTCCTGACCTTATGTCTGTCTTTTGCCATTGCCTTGCAATTTGCCAAACCCAATGGCGAAAAGTAAAACTGTACAACATAGTCATACGAGTAACGTATAAGGGAAGACGCATGTACGTTGAATCAATAGATTTTAGAGCTAACAGCAATGAAGATGGCAAGGAAACAACCACAGAAACAATAGGGGTGATAAGGGGAGAAAAAACATTACGTGATCGCGCCAAAGATGAATAATAACCCATTGGAAGCCACTGAAAGCAATTGACATCCAATACTTTTACACTGGGAAGGGTTGGTGGATGAAACATGATTGATCCCCCACTTGAAGTATATTTTAATGCAGTTTATTAATTGCATCATTTATAAATATTACTATTTTTGAGAATGTGTGTGTGTGCGTTAGTGTTTTTGACGTTAACATCAGACAAAATGGAGACAACACTGGTTTAAATGCAGTTTTGAACAAAAAACTGCAAATGTACGGTTCTAGGATCTTACCACACTCGATTTTTGAATTTGGGCCCTGGTTTAAAAAAATATAAAATAAAAATTGATTTTTCCTTTGTGAGGCCCCTCTGCTTGTTAATTATGAAGAACTATGATTTAGTTGTGGCCCTGCCCTGAACACAGCACATTAAATTGAAAAAGACTGTTAGTTACCCTCTGACTCTCCAATTTTGGGACAAGCGAGTCTTCAAGGTTGTTCAAGTCCAAACTTTGGAGATTCTGACCAGTTTTATATTCCCACAGCTTCACCGTGCCATCCTACAAATTATAAAAATGTTTCCACAGCAGAATAAAAAAACTAACTTTAACTTTGGATTTTCTTTAACATGTTTCTGTTTAAATATATCCAGTTGTAATGCAAGTATGTGGTTGTAAAAATTAGGAAGTCACCCTTTTCTCTATGTATTGTTAAGAAAATGTCATAAAAAAATATAAACCCGATGAGAGATCACCTTAGTGGTGGTAGGGTTTGTGTGTCCCAATGATCCTAGGAGCCATGTTGTCTGGCGCCTTGTGTCCCTGGTAGGGTCACCCATTGCAAACTGGTCTGACCAGACATAGCATGGCTTAAAAAACCTCTTATGAAGAATAACTTTTGAATGGTGGTGACCCTTGCCCGGACACGGGTCACCGGGGCGCCGCTCTGAAACCAGGCCTGGAGGTGAGCACAATGTCAAGTGCTTGGGGGACAGGCATGCACCCTTTTCCATGGGCTCACCATCTGTGGGAGGGGCCAAAGAGGTCAGGTGCAACGACAGTTGGGCGGCAGCCAAAAGGAGGGATCCTTGGTGGTCCAATCCCCAACTGCAGAAACTGGCTCCTGGGATATGGAACGTCACATCTCGTTAGGGAAAGAGCCTGAGCTACTGCTTGAGGTTGAGAAGTTTGGCTTGATGAGGTGTAGGCATACTTATTGCCCCCGGCTCAGTGATGGTGCATTAGGGTTCACCCATCCACCTTTGGGTGGGTGGATGGGACCTGACTGTTGTTTGTGCTCTTCTGGGATCTTCCTTCTGGTGGGGGACTTCAACGGTCACGTGGGAAATGAAAGTGACACCTGGGGGGCAGGATTGGGAAAAAACACCCCCTTGATCAGAACCAACGCAGTGTTCGATTTGTTGGACAATAATGAACACTGTGCTCAAGCATAAGGGTGTTCTTATGTGCATTTGGCACCAGGACACCCTAAACCAGAGTTCGATGATCGACTAAATAGTGGTGTCATCGGACTTGCGGCTGCGTGTCATGGACACTAAACTAAAGAGAAGGGTAGAGCTGTAACCTGTTGGTGAGTTGGTTCTGAAGAGGGCATGACATAGAATGTTCAGTTCAGGGAGAGTACCGTGAAAGGACTTGTTGTTGTGAACTCAGCTCAGCTTGCATCATCGTAAGCACCACTGGATGAGTTCTTTGTCACATTTCTGCCTCTGTTTCCATTATTGACCTCATGGACCATAGTTCCTGTCTTACGTAAACATCGTCTCCTTGGTGGGGGTGAGACGAGTCGATTGCAGGAGGAATTCAGCCAGTCATTTTGCTGTCCTGCCCTCCTTGGGTAGGTCAACAACATGGGGGTGTTTTGCAAATTAGATCTTAAATATTAAGAATATTCGGGTTTTAATGATAAACATGAAAACAACAATGCAGGAACAAGATTCATTCAAACAATTAGGCAAAAAAGTAGCTGGCTGATTTGGATAAATTAATCAATTTTAGAATAGGCATAATTTCCTTGTGACTAGGGAGACATGGAGTGTTTTCAGTCCATGGAAGATATTCCCTGTTCTGTCTGTGCGGGTGGAATATGTTTTGTCATGCGTCATATTGATGATTCAATCTATCTACCTTGTACAATATCCCCTACTCCAAGATACAAAATAAAAATTGCAAACATACCCCTGATCCTGACAACAACCAGTGCAGATCCCCTGAAGGAACCAACAACGAACTGACAAACCTATGGAAGAGTGACAATGAATCCATAGCCGTTTTTGCATTCTTCCAAAAAAATGCACAAATACCTGCAATATAACTCACTCTGTGTGTCCAAGGCAGAAGGACTGTATGTTGTATGGAGAACGGAGGTGACTCACTCGTATTTTTTCATCCCGGTCAGCAGTGATGAGATAGTTACCATTTGTTGACATAGTCTATAAGAGAGAATATGAAAACATATTGCATAAATATAATCCAGGGATCGGCATCATTCTTTGATTTATTTTACAAGGAAAAGCACAATGGGTTGTGGCTCAGTGAAGTCCAATCCATGGAATTAGTCAACACTTAGTCCCACTATCACCACATCAAGTAAGTACTTCAACAAATTTGATAAATATCATTAAATTAATATATAAAACTTGATAGTGGGACTGTAACCCACATACCTAGTTATCTTTATGGATTGGAGTTTACATAGTAGTGGATGTGTCCTTACCACTGCTAGAACCATGGACAGATGACCCATCTTAAGATTTCCTTCTTTTTCCCGTTGTATCACCGAGAAGGAATACACGTCTCCTGATTTATCAGCCACAAGTACCTCATCTTCCCCTTTGGAAAACACCAAGGATGTGCCCCTCCTCACCAACCACCTAAAATGCACACATGCTTTGAGTAATTTCGCAAAATACAAAATTATTTGATTCCAGAAGTTTTCGGTTTTTCATAAGTAGTCATATTTTACATTAAATTAGCATAATTATTTATACAATATTTTATACTAGCCACTATAAATTCTGATAAATGATAAAAATACCCCAATTTTGTATGAAATATGTATGCTAATGCAGGTATGTGAAAAGAGCAAAAATTAGAAAACTTTATTCATCTATTAAAACGACGCCACAACAAATCGAAACCACCTCATTTCAAACGTGCAATCTAGCCCAGTGTTTCCCAACCTTTTGAGTCAGTGTACACCACCATCTGAAAACATTCTAATGTAAAACTGCTGCCTAGATTATCGATATGAAATGGTTCTCAAAGTTGCATGAACAGGAATCAAACCTAAATAAATTATTCCAAAATATAATAATCGACACCGACCTAATGTCAGCAAACGTTGATCTGTGCGGACCCCAAACAATGTGCGGTTCGAGCGATGTAAAAATAAGTACAGTGGTACCTCGACATACGATCCTAATCCGTTCCGGGACTGAGATCGTACGACGAGATTCTCGTAACTCGAGCGGACGTTTCCCATTGAAATGAATGGGAAACAAATTAATTCGTTCCAACCCACTGAAAAAACACCAATAACAGGATATTGGATTGGAAAAAATGTTTTATTTCTTCTAATTCGCCATCTATTAACAAAGTAACACATAACTAGTGGTTTAATAGTAATAATATGTGTTTAATCTAACTAAAATTGGGCCTGACCGCTTGACCGACTTGTTTCATTTCTTGCTGACACGCTACTTATTGCGATCAACCGAGTGGACGTTTAACCTAAAAACAGCCTCCCCGCGTATTCCAAGCCTTATGGTAAACCCATTCAAAACATCTCAGACGAGTGGCAAGGCAGTTGACTTCTGTGTGCTCGCAGCGCTTTTAACCCTCAAAAACACTCAATACTCAAAGAAACAACACATTAGAGCTATACAGAGGAAAGGTGTGACGTGAATGACAACAGAATGCGGGTGTGAATGCTTGGAAAATGGACTGCAGCAACGTATCGAACACGATATAACAGCAAGGAGAAACAGCGTTGCGAACGGCTTGGGAGCGCCTAAAGTCAGATGGCAAAACAGGTAGTTCCATACAAAAACTGTCATGCAGCGTCGCACGGTGTTACATGACGATTTGGAATTGATTGTCGACGCCTGGGCAAAAGTGCCACCGAGCACTGTAGTTCAAGCTTTTGTCAAAGCTCGAATCACTAGAACGAAACTCCACGGCGACAACACTGACCCTGACAATGAGTTGGAACCCAGCATTGTTGGGTGTATATGAGATATATAGTACAACATTTACCTGGTGCTAACATGCTGCCAGGAATGCTCATACTGAAACAGGACGAGTCTTTTGGAGTCATCAGTTAGTGCCACCAGTTTTCCAGATCGTGAAACAGTGAGGGCAAGTATTTTGTCACTTTCTGTGGCCCCTCCGACGCTGAGGTTGTGGATAATAAAAAGACAACATTGATATTAAAAAATGGAATTACCCATGTAGTCGTGAACAAGGCTAAAAAGCATTACACTTTTACACATGTATACATATTTAATTTAACTTTTGTTGTCCATTTTACCTCGTGCCGTCCACCGTTGGATTTTCTTCTCTCTTCTTGGCAGTACTACAGTCAAATACAAAAGGCTGTCTGCAAAAAAAGAAAAATACTTAAATATAAAATAATAAATAAATAAATTAAAAAGATATAGTTGTTTTGACTTGTACACATGACGGAATCGTTATTAAATAAACAATTGTATGAGTGATGTACACAATAAATTACATTTATTGCACATTCCACGTGCGTACGACAGGTGTGTGAGCATTTTTTATTTCACCACAATTTATAATCTCTACTCACGTGTCCTCCTTGAAGTGAGCCGCTATAAATTTGGTGTCACATGCCAGCAACAACCATTCTCCAGACACAGCGGTGATAGCCATGAGTGCAAATCTTGAGTTCAACTACGCGTCTTCTTCGTCTTTTTTCTTCTTTAATGTTTTACGGTGATTGGTAGAAATGCGCATTACCGCCACACACTGGTATGGAATGTGAATTGTAAGGACTATTGCGTTTTTTTTTAATTCTTTATTCATTTCTTATGCAGTACAGAATTATAGAATTCATAGATATGAGAGCATAATCTCGGTAAAAAGAATACAATCCCAGCTGTAAAGATACTTCATATCATCAGACGATAAACATTTCATTCAGTACAAGCACTACTAGTTTGAACTGCCTTGTTCTTAAAAAAGTTCTTCAAAAGCGTACTGGATTACCTTTAAAAAATTTTTTTTAAAAAAACTTGTTTTTTAATAATTTATTATTGGCGTTGTTTTTTAAATTAATATTTCTTTTTTTTCTTGTTTTTCTAATTAATTTATTTTCTGGGGTTGTTTTTTTGAATAATTTTTCCCCAACTCCATTTTTTTCTGATTAAATTATTTTGAGGGTTGTTTTTTGAATTTTTTTTAAACTTTGGTTTTCTGATTTATTTTGAAAGTTGTTTTTAAATAATTTCTATGGAAGCTTATTGCATTCACCTTAAAAATAAAAAAATACCCCTGGCCGTTTTTCAAATTAATTTATTTTTGGGGTTGTTTATGGAATTAATTATTTTTCAAAACCTCCGCTTTTCAAATTAATTAATTTTCTGGGGTGAAAAACGACGAAGAAAACAATTAATTAAAAAAAACAACCCGAGAAAAAAAAATCATTTGAAAAACGAGGAAGAAAAAAATTATAATTAAAAAAACAACACCAGAAAATTAATTTTGAAATAACACTTCAAGTAGGAGAGCTTGCACAATTGGTGGTTGACTAAATACTTATTTGCCCCAATGTGTATGTATATTGTGTATTTCTATCTCTCTCACCGTTCATGTTGACCTGATTAGACACTAAAAATGGGAATCTGAATGTCTTGCTGAAAACGATACTCTATAACAGGGGTCGGGAACCTTTTTGACGAAGAGAGCCACAAACAATTCATATTTTCCAATGTTATTCCTTGTGAGCCATACTACGAATTTAAAAGTCAAAATACATACATGTAAACGAGTGCCTTTTCAATTTTTTTTTTGTAATTTCACCACTTTTAAAGTGGAAAAAAATGAATATTTTTTAAAAGATTCTTATGCTGTTGCTAATCAATGAGGATGCATTCCAGAAGTCTACAGCAAAAAAATGAAGATTAAAGCAAAAAAGAAGAAGATTAAATCAGTTCTAAATGTAATAGCTCAGTTCTGTCACCAGCGATTTCCATATTTTAGGTCACAGGTTAGCGAAGAGCCAGATGCACCCATCAAAAGAGCCACATGTGGCTCCCGAGCCATAGGTTCCCTACCCCTGCTTTATAACTATAAAAAATATTTTTTTTGTTATTTTTATTGTTTTTCAGTCATAGAAATATGGAATACATATTCCACAATAATAACAACTACGCAAGCTGTGTGACCAAAAGGTATGATGAGACACTACCCCATGAAACAAAGAAACCAAAACAAAACAAAACTGAAAAACTATATTTCCTATAAATAGGAAATATTTAGGATACAAAACACTTTGATGTCAAACACCGGGTTCCAAAACACAAAAAAGAAATATTTACTTAGAATTGTACATTTTTGCAAGCATTTAAAGTTATATTCCACATATCCTGAAGAGGGTCACGAGGAAGCTGGAGCCTACCCCAGGTAACTATAGGTGGGTACACTGAATTGGTTGCCAGCAAATTGCAAGGCAGAAACAACCATAAGAGCTCACAACCTTACTGATGAGGAATTTAAAGTGTGAAACTGCCAGGTTATCTTAGGAGAGGATCTTTAATGCTGTTTTTGGTGGGGAGGAACATTTTTTTTTTATTTAACATATTTTGTAGTATCTTTTTCATTCTCCCGTAAAGGTTGGATTGGTCACAGTAGTGGTGGCGTTCTGGAAAAGTGGATTGTCCGCCTGTTAATAGAGTAATGACAATGTTAAGTAAGCCAGGAACTGGGAACAGAAGAGGTCAATTACAAACAAAATATACATCGACCGTAGCTACTTATACTAAAAAAGGATACCGTGTATTATCGGAAACCAAGATATTGACATAACACCTGTGAAATGTAGTCAAAACACAAACAATATCCTTTAAGTGTCAAGAAAAAAAATGTTTCTTTTAGTGCCATATCTTTGTGAAGTAATAAGACATTGCAATCTTTTCATTTGGAATCCACTGTCTTGGTCTTTAAAAGTAATATTATGAAACATTTGTCATGTCATCATGACAGTATGTAATGATGGCATAATGACAAAGGCATGTGAGAGGAAACAAGAAGTATGTGACGTCATTCTCTGGGTCCATAGCCTCTTGTAAGTCAGTGTGGCAAGCATACTTTTGATAGGTACTAGCTCTATAGTACCGGACATAAAAGATACAGTGGTACCTCGACATACGAGTGCCCCGACATATGAGCAATTTGAGATACGAGTAACATTTTGGCCAAATATTTATCTTGAGATACGAGACAAATTTTGATATACGAGCATACAGCGGACGCGAGAGGCGGCTCATAAGAACATCATGGGCACTGTCTTTCTGGTCGCAACTCCCTCGTGTAATGTCTCTGTCTGGTCGCAACTCCCTCGTGTAATGTCTCTACGAGTACTGGGCGGAGCGTTGCATTTTTTTCAGTGTTTTTTTTCCCCATTAGTCAGTGCAAATGGTGTATATACTACTCGTTGGCAGTGGTCGTGCATTATCCTATTGTGAGGACATTTGTGTGCATCATTTTTTGAACATTTTGAAGGGAATACAAAAGCAAACAACCCTCGATAGGTTGCATCTGAAAGTCAGGGTGGAGGCGGGGCAAATAGAGCCAACCCAGGAGAGGAAAGGTATCAACATTTAAAACAAAATTATAATTAAGTTTAGTGTAAAGTTAGATTAAACTTATTTTTCAGTGTCTGCGTCGTAATCCAAGTTAATTTAAATTTGTTTATCTTATGTTACGAACGCGTTGCCGTGCAAAAAGTCCCTCCGCCTCTCTGTGCGTCTCTCTCTCCCCTCTGCGAAATCCGTCTAATTTTAGTACTATTAAACAAATTTTAGTACTTTTAAACCACTAGTTATTTGTTACTTTGATAATAGATGGCGACTTAGAACAAATAAAAAATGTTTTTCCAATCCAATATCCTGTTTTTGGTGCTGTTTCAGAGGGTTAGGGTTCATTTGTTTTTAGTTCATTTCTATGGGAAACGTTCATTTGAGTTACGAGTAAATTGACATATGAGCTCAGTCCCGGAACGAATTAAGCTCGTATCTCGAGGTACCACTGTATATTAATTGTTTATATACAGTATGTTTCTCATGATCACAATTAGTATTTTTTTGTACTAGTAAAGGAGACTAGACCATTTAGTCTCTGGGGGGCACTTTAATAAAACAATGTAGTATGAAGCCACCATATGAAGAGATTCTCAAGTGACGTGAATAATGTCTCAGAAACCGTCTCACCTCAGCCCATTTGGATTTTTTCTTTTCATTTTCAAACTTCCTGAACTCTTTCAGATCTTTCATGTAGATAAGCAACTTAATCAGCATTAACAACAAGATTCCAATGAGAGCCACAGATGCAATAGATCCCCCGATGATAGCCGCGACATTGGGTGGTTCAGGACAGTCTGGAGCATGACATTTTACAAAAAGTTACATGTACAATAAATATCTTTTGACATGAATAATAATAACAACATATAATTTTTTGAGAATATGTACAGTCCTGATGAAAATCTTGAAACCAATTGAAAAGTAGATAGACTTTACTTTTAGCACATTTGGATCTAAATGAGCTACAATATGCCCAAGCAAGAAGGGGGAGTGTGACAAAACAGCACTTTGTAGAACAAATTTATTGAAAACAAAAACCAAACTGAAATAAGGTGTTTATAATCGGATCAGAAGATTAAAACTATCGCTGAAAAAAATTGCAAAGAAACCTCTTGAAACCAGAACAACAATATTCTCAGTAGACTCAGCAATGAGTAGCGCCACCGTTCTTTTAAATCATTCCAAAATTGTGTTTTCTGGAGGGTATTGGTACCCTTGCTTTTTCAATCAATCAATTCACACTCACACTCATACCTAGGGGCAATTCAGAGTGTCCAATCAGCCTACCATGCATATTTTGGAATGTGGGAGGAAATCGGAGTACCTGGAGTAAACCCATGCAGGCCCAGGAAGAACATGCAAACTCCACATAGGTGGACCAACCTGGATTCGAACCCAAGACCTCAGAGCTGTGAGGCCGACATGCTAACGAATCAACCGCCGGGCCACCCTTATTTCAGTTATTGTATTAATTACAAGTTGTGGCCCGGCGGTTGAGTGGTTAGCACATGGGACTCACAGTTCTGGACCCTTGGGTTCGAATTCAGGTCGGTTCATCTGTGTGGAGTTTGCATGTTCTCCTTGGGCCTGCATGGGTTTTCTCTAGTTACTCCGGTTTCCTCCCACATTCCAAAAACATGCATTGTAGGCTGGTTGGACACTCCAAATTGCCACTGGGTATGAGTGTGAGTTTGAATGGTTGTTTGTCTCATGCTATGCAATTGGCTGGCCACCAATTCAGGGTGTCCCCTGCCTCGTGCCCAAAGTCAGCTGTGATAGGCTCCTGCACACCCCACGACTCTTGTGAGGATAAAGCGGTTCAGAAAATGAATGAATTACTTTCAAGTTCCAAATGTTTTTTGTCTCACTCCCCTTGGACATTGGGGTCAAATATATACATATACAGTAATACCTTGACATACCAGTATCCCAACATATGAGAAATTTGTGATTCAAGGAAAATCCCAAGCAAATATTTGCCTTGAGATATGAGACAAATTTGAGATGCGAGTATGCAAGAGGCTGCTTATGAGAACAGCATCGCTCTGTCTTTCTTGCCGGATCTCCCTCGCTTAAAGATATCTACAAGCACTGGGTCGTACAGATTGCATTTTTTACTGGAGATATCATGACCAAGTCGGTAATCTGTGAAAAAGCCAACGGAATGTACTTGGACCTGAAAGCAAAGCAAGCATCTAAAAAAAGGCACCACCCTTCAAAGCGAGTTGTGGCTGGTTCGATAACTTTAAAAAACAAACTGAGGCCTGGAGAAGCCAGGAAGTTCTTACTCGACGGTGGAATACATTAACATCTTTGGCTCGGTTGTTGCACAAGAAGGTTTAAATTTAGTGTAACGTAAGACTAAAACTTATTTTTAAGTGTGTGTATAGTAATCTAAGTTCATTTAAGTTAAATTTAAAGTTAATGTTATGGTACAAGTGCGTTGCTGTCAAGTCTGTCTCTCCCCTCCGCGTACGCCGCACTACCGTCTGTCTGTACTGAACAACATTTTAGTTTTGAAGATCATAATGTCTAAATAGGTATTTGTTACTTTCTGAATAGGTTCTTGATGATCCCATTGACTTTGATTTGCTTTGTACTTTGTGCTTTTTGCTTTTGCTTTGTTGTTCTGCGGCCTTTGACTGTACTGTTTAACTTATAACTATGCCTATTCTTGCTACTGTCACAATGAAATTTCCAGAATACGGGATGAATAAAGTTATCCAATAATATCCTGTTTTTTTGTGTTTTTTCAGAGGGTGGGAACGGATTAATTTGTATCTAGTTATTCTCTATGGGAAAAATTGATTTGAGATACGGGGAAATTGACATACGAGCTCGGTCCCGGAACGCATTATCTCAAGGTATTGCTGTAAGTATATGCGGACACACAAAATATTTCATTTACACATTTAAATGAAGACACACGATATAAGTACTGATTGGATTGTGTTTACCTCTCTTTTTCAAAATTTCAGCAATGAACATATCCTCTCCAAACTGTTGCTCCAATTTGAAATTCATCCAACAGTCATTTGTGTCCCTTTGCTTGCACAGTTTGCTCCCAATTGTGAATGTATCTACCATTTCATGCACAATACTCTCTCTGCAAGTCTCACTGCAATTTTTTTCAAAAGGACCAGATTCAAAGCCAAGACATTCAATGCAATTTCTGGAAAAAAAATGGAAAAGAAGAGGAAAAAAGTACTGAGGTCTCTTTAAGTTAGCGTTTGTCATAAGTAATTTCAAGATTGCTGAATTACTTACGATTTGGTTTGGCACGTGTCAGGACAACCTAGACATTTCTGGCAATGTGGACGTTGGTATAAATGTTTACACTCACAGTGGTTACACTTACAGTTACCTCTGCCGTAGCAAATGGTATTATTTGGGGTACGACAGCCTTCTTCTGATTTTGGGCATTGACATACTGAGCCATCAAAGCCTGGGTCGCATTTACATTTGCCGCAGTTGCACTTACCATTTCCTATCGGTGATGAGAAATAAAAAGGAGAAGGGATATTTTATACAACTTGTTATTTAAAAAGGGTGTTTGAAAACAACTATAGGATGAAATTCAGACCAGCCCATTACATTGCTCTATTTTCCAGACTTTTTTTGGACCGCAAACTTATACAACTACAACTTCTAAAAATAACTCAAAGTAATCTTCTACCTATACGGTGGTACCTCTACTTATGAATGCTTCTACTCTCAAATGATTCAGACAATAAAAAGCCTCAATGTGAAAAAGATACGAAACGTCAAATGAAATAAAACATCACCCAAAATGTAAATACACCTTTTGTATATATATACATACATATATATATATATATATATATATATATATATATATATATATATACATATACACACACACACATATATATGTGTCTATATATATACACATATATATATATATATATATATATATATATATATATATATATATATATATATATATAATTGGCATGGTGGAGTTGCTTTCCCAATCCCAAGACCTCGCTGACTTCCAATTGGCTAGTAGGAAGCTGCGTCTTCATGGTGCCAGAACCAAAGTCAGTGCTCTGTAGGCATTGGTGAAAGAGAGCCAGCTTGTTTGGAGTACTAGCCACCAGTTCCGACATGGGAGCAGGGCACCAGCCCAACCCGAAACCTGTGTTCCAGGCACTAGAGCTGGCCCGAAATGGGGGAGCAGCCCCCGACAGAGTTTGAGCACGACTGTTCAACCAAATGCCTCTTTTTCGGGCACATTTTCATCTTTTTCCAGGACCACGGCTGATGGGATCTGGTCAACGGTGAGTTCCTGATTTGTGTGCCTTCGGCCCTCATTTGTCGCAGGGTTGTTTCTTCAGGTTTTCTGAGTGTGCGCAACATAAATTTAAGTTGTTAAGTTGTGTGTTTACGTGTGTGCATACCTGTCAACCTCTGCCGATAACTGCCCTTATAAATGATTATGATTCCCCTTACAAACCCCCAAAAAACCTTACAAACACCGTATGACTCGTACGGTGTTTGTAAGGTTTTGGGGGGGTTTGTAAGGGGAATCATAATCATTTATAAGGGCAGTTATCGGCAGAGGTTGACAGGTATGTGTGTGTGTACATTTTTACTTGGCTGTCGATGGTAACCACCCCATTGGAAAATGTTTTTGCATATTCTTATTCATTTTAATGGCTTAAGATTTTTTTTACATTCATAGGCATACATCTCATCTCATCTCCTTTTCTGAATTGCTTTATCCTCATTAAGGTCGCAGGGGGTGCTGGAGCCTATCCCTGCTGACACTGGGCCAGAGGCAGGGGACACCCTGAATCAGTGGCCAGCCGATCGCAGGGCACAAGGAGACGGACAACCATGCACACTCACACCCATACCAATTTAGAGTGTCCAATCAGCCTGCCGTGCATGTTTTTGGAATGTGGGAGGAAACCGGAGTACCCAGAGGAAACCCACACAGGAAACCCGGGGAGAACATGCAAACTCCACACGGATGAACGTTACCTGGATTTGAACCCAGGACCCCAAAGCTGTGAGGCCGACGCGCTGACCACTTGCGCCACCGGGCCGGCTAGACATACATATTTCATACAAAATGTGTATACTTTTACATTTTTAAGGGTTTAGGGATATAAAATATAAATATGCCAATTCAATGTAAAATATGCTTCTACTTACAATACATCCAAGTTACGAATACCCTTCTGAAACCAATTAATTTCGTAAGTAAAGGTACCATTGTACTAGGTGTTGTCTTTCCCCTTAACAACTGTCATTTGCATCCTAAAAGATGAAAGCTATTTTTGGTTTGGGTGCTTCAGGAAGGACTTGTTTCCCAATGCTTAAATAACTACAGTGAATACACCTTCTTCTATGTACTGCATCTATATCTGTCCCACTACAAGATTAACAATATAAGGACATCACATTCATTATAATGGTGTACATAAATAGGGTCAATTATTGTGTGTTTACCATCATTTAGCCTTATCAAAATAAGAATCATTATAGCCTCATTCCATTACCATTTTCATCTAATCTTACATAAAAGAAGCGAACATTACCTGCGCATAATTTATTCTGGAACCTGTCACAGTGTTCGTCGTCACATTGACAGAAGTCACCATAGTAACTGCTTCCACTTTCTGTTGTGTAGCACTGGCATCTGCCACACACACAATCTCCATGACTCTCACATTCTGTGCCACTTGGGCCTTTACATGACTCTTTCATGGAGTGTTCATCTTTGTCGCCGGTGGAGCACTCGCAGAACTGACCGACAGAGCCTTGGCTGCAACTTGGGAATTAGAGAATAAATGAACACCCACAAAATTAGTAATTCTTAAAAGCTAATTTGAGGCACATAACATTTATGGACAATAACATAAGGGTTTTTAGCAGGATATGTCGTTCTTCCTCTCCATTTGTTCAAGTGTGTTAGGGTTGTTTGGTTTTATGCTTCTTTTCCCCCTGGTGTCTTGTCTGAGTGATTGGCCATTGTGTTGAGCTGTCGTTTCCCCGCCCCTGGTGTATTTCCTGCTTTCTCCCTCGTGTTTCTCAGGTGTTCCTAATTGTCTTGTCAACCCATATCAGTCTATTTAAACCCCACTGATTGTTATGTCATTTGACGGATCGTCTGCTTTTGTTTGTCGAAGCCATGTTTCCACATTACCTCGATCTCTGTTCCATGTGCCTCGTTCCTCGACTTTCTATGTCTTTGTTATTTTCTAAGATCGCGTCTAAGTTATTGAAGTTTTCGTTTGAGCACCACTTCCCTCGTCTTCGCCTGCTTCCCCGCAATTGGGTCCTATTAGCCGTTCCCTCACCTTGACGTCTTGCCAAAGGCGTAACAAAGTGTCACATAGAACAATGGTTTATGTTTCCCCCCTCTGTTTGCCATTTTGTTCCCCGATGTCCCATGGCGACCCACCAGTTCACCACGGCCGTGTCTTCATATTGGTCTTTTTTTGTGTCAAGGTCAAGTTGTAAGTGGGAAATGAATACCTTACATGTTTTCAACATAACCTAGCCAATGAAGATCATTCTCATGTTTTTAAAACAAATAATACATTAAAGTATCAAGCTTACCTGCAAATACCACAGTTTATTCTTCCCTTGTCATTGCAGTATTGTTGGCCACGTTCTCTTGGATCTTTACACTGACACTCACAGATTGTCGACAAGGTCACTGTCAATGTATCTTTAATACCCAATGGTGTGATAGAGAATGTCTGATTCTCTATGCATGAGTCTGCTGTAATTGTTATATCAAAAATAATCTGTGGGCATATATATATCCAAACAGATGAGTTTTTACTCCATTGGCCGAGACAGCAAAAATATAAACTGCGGTCACTGTTTGGTTGCCATCTACTTCAGAGCCTGTTGTGTAAGTGATTCAACCATTCAGCATGAGCTATCTTAACAAGGTGCTATAATTCCACAAAGAACTGACCTCCTGTCCGACAAGAACCTTGTCACAAACTCCTTTGTTATCTCCTTCTTGTTTTGGATCATTACAGCGTGGTTTGTAGACAACTCTTACATTTTCAGGTAGATTTTCATGGGTTAGTGTGACTTTTGAAGACAATGTCTAAAAATAGTAAAATGTTTTCAAGGGATTGCACACATTTCAAATACTACAGACAAAAAATATTATTAATATTAATATATAGAATTGCTTTGAGTCAAAACTTACATTGTATGCACTTTCAATCAACTGAACAACATTTTTAGAATCTTTAGACAAAACTCCCACTTCAGATTTTGGAAACATTTTGGAGAGTTGCTAGGGAAAAATGAAGATTTAATTTAATACCATTCAACAGCCTACAACACAAAGTTTATCTGAACATAAATACAATATAAATAAATACCTTGTACATCTTTTCCATCTTTTCTGTCACAGCAAATATGGGTTGAATATTGTGTTTTTCCAACTGCATTGCTACTTGTCCAACAGATGGGTAGTCCTAATGATAAAAATATTTACTTTAGTTATACTTTTACTGGACTATGTTCATTATTTAGGAGGCACATTTGTCAAGTGGTTAGCATATCTGCATCATAATTTTGAGATGGAGGGTTTAATCCCTAGTGGTTTCCAACCTTCCAGTGCAGAGTTTGCCTCTTTTCCCCATGCCTGTGTGGGTTTTCTCCGGGTATTGCGGTTTCCTCCCACATCCCCAAAACATGCAGAGAACACTGAAAATGGAATACTCTAAATTGTGTATGAGTGAGACCGTGAATGGTTGTCTGTCTCTTTGTTACCCGCCTCGTGCCCGTAGTTAGCTAGGTTAGGCTCCAGCACCACCATGACCCATGTGAAAATCTTGTACACAAGATGGATACATTTATATTTTAATTTTATCCAGTAAATTTTCTCTAACATGCTACTTTGTGGCGGCCCGGTGATGCGAGAGGTTAGGGCGTCGGCCTCACAGCTCTGGGATCCTGGTTTCAAATCCAGGTCACGTCCACTTGTGTGGAGTTTGTATGTTCTCCCCGGGCCTGCGAGGGTTTGCTCCGGGTACTCCGGTTTCCTCCCACATTCCAAAAACATGCATGGTGGGCTGATTGGACACTCTAAATTGCCCCTAGGTATGGGTGTGAGTGTGCATGGTTGTCCGTCTCCTTGTGCCCTGTGATCGGCTGACCACCGATTCAGGGTGTCCCCCGCCTCTGGCCCGGAGTGAGCTGGAATAGGCTCCAGCACCCCCGTGACCCTGATGAGGACAAAGCAGTTCAGAAAATGAGATGAGACATTACTTTGTCTATTAGGTTAAATAAAATAATAATTGAGGGGAAAAAACTAGTAATATAACTATTATTTTCTTAAGGGAATAATACAGTAATGTAGGCATTACTATTTCTGAAAGTAATATGTAATCTGTTATTAACCCTCAACACTGACCCACACATACCATTTCATTGCTCTTGGTATAAAGAGAATTGTACATATGACATTGTTCATCATTTGGTTCAAGGATACCAGCCAATTTTCCATCTCCAGCCATGTGGAATCCATCATCAGTTGCCAACACAAGTAGTCGAGTGCTGCTGTTCCTCCAACCTATTTGATCCTATCAGCATAGTGTATAATTTTAGAACAGTTTGCAAATAAATCACAAATTTACATTTCAGAGTCACTTTCAAGTTGACTTCCTATATATACATACATTGTATTTAAGCTAAATTGAACACCTTAGAATAGAAGAGTTTGGTGGCACACAGCTAGTAAAACAAGGACATTTTAAATTCAAGTCAATAGGGACGCATTTTGAACCTAGTGTTTTTCCTTTTTTTGTCTAACACTTTCCAGCACATAACTTTACCAATAAAAAATGTTTTCTTTGGTCTGATTCTTGAATATTGCAAATAGGTAGTGATGGAATAATTGCATCTCAGATTGTATCTTACCTGCAGTGGCAAAAAATCATTGTTTTTCAAATTTCATTTTAGATAAAATGCAAGCAAGTCTTTTTTTGTGATAGTTAATTTTTTCATTATTTGTTTGTCATAGATCCTAAGGAGAAAAGAGAAAAATCACAGAGGAAAACTGAGGATTCAACTTTTCTTGGACCGACTCATTTGTAATCGTTGCCAGTGCTGAAGGATTGCGTGAATGCTCACTTTGTAGCGAGAAGTTGTCAAATAAGAAAAAGAGTCATGTGGAACGACATTTCCAGGTAAGGCATGCTACATTTACAGTCGAGTACCCAGTAGAGAAACAGAGAAAAGTGTGATTGCATTACCTCTGGAGAAATTACAGAAGCGCAAAAATAGATTTTGGATTGGATTGGATAACTTTATTCATCCCGTATTCGGGAAATTACGTTGTCACAGTAGCAAGAGGGTGAGGATGCAGAAATAGGAAAGGCATTTTAGACATAAATAGATTGGTAATAAGTTAATAAATAAATACATTAATAAATATATAAATAAATAAGTGTGTTGCTGAAATATATATATATATATATATATATATATATATATATATATATATATATATATATATATATATATATATATATATATAGATATATAGTATATATACACATATACACATACACATACGTGTACATACACATATATGCATACATACACAGATGTACATGCATGCATACGGTAGGTCTTAACACTCAGCCATTTGTTTTGTTAAAGAGCCTGACAGCTGATGGGAGGAAGGATCTGCAGAAGCGCTTCTTCCTGCAATGAGGGTGCAGCAGTCTATTGCTGAAAGAGCTTCGGAAGGACTCCACAGACTAATGCAGTGGGTGGGAGGTGCTGTCCATGATGGACATCATCCTGGTCAGCATCCTCCGCTCTCCCACTTCCTCCACAGAGTCCAAAGGACAGCCCAGAACAGAGCTGGACCTCCTGACCAGCTTATTCAGCCTGTTCCTGTCCCTCTCCATGCTCCCGCATCCCCAACAGACCACTGCATAAAACACTGTAGATGCCACCACAGTGTCGTAAAAAGTCCTCAGCAGTGTCCTGCACACTCCAAAGGACCGTACTCCTCAGTAGGTAGAGGCGGCTCTGGCCCCTTTTAAACAGGACATCTATGTTTGTGGACCAGTCTAGTTTGTTGTTGAGGTGAACACCCAGGTACTTAAAATTCTCCACAATTTCAATGTCTGTACCCTGGATGTTCACCTGAGTGGTCTGTTGAGGATTCCTCCGAGAATCGATGACCATTTCCTTTGTCTTACTGGTGTTGATGTAGAGGTAGTTTTGCCTACACCAGTCAACAAAGGCTGTGATGACTCCCCTGTACTCTAGGTCGTTCCCGTCCGTCACTCGTCCAACAATAGCGGTGTCGTCAGAGAACTTCTGGAGGTGGCAGGTGTCTGTATTATGTTTGAAGTCGGATGTGTAGAGGGAAAAGAGGAATGGGGAGACCACTGTGCCTTGTGGGGCGCCCATGCTGCAAGCTACCACATCAGACGTACAGTCCTGGAGTCTCACATATTGTGGTCTGTCAGTGAGGAAGTCGATGATCCATGCGGCTAGGTGGTTACTTACTCCAGCCTCTTCCAGTTTCCCTCTCAGTAGGACCGAATGAATGGTGTTGAACGCACTGGAGAGGTCAAAAAACATTATTCTCACTGTGCTTCCCGTGGTGTGAAAGAGACCTGTGCATCAGGTAGGAGGTAGCATCTTCCACACCAATACCAGGACGATAGGCAAACTGCAGAGGGTCCAGCTCTGCATTCATCAGGGGGCTGAGGTGATTGAGGATGATTCTCTCCAATGTCTTGATCAGGTGAGAGGTTAATACTACCGGCCTGAAGTGGTTTGGCTCCCTGGGGTTCGCAGTCTTTGGAACTGGGACCACACAGGAAGTTTTCCACAGGGTGGGGACCTTCTGAAGACTGAGGCTAAGGTTGAAAATATGCAGAATCACTTTGCCTGATCCGCACACTCTCTCAGTAGTCTGGAGCTGAGGCCGTCTGGATCGGTAGCCTTCCTTGCCTCAATCTTCTTTAGCTGTTTTATCACCTGATCGACAGTAATGCAGAGACCGGTGGAAGAGGGGGAGGAAGAGGAGGAGGAGGAAGAGGGGGGAGAGTTGCTTCTGGTCTGGGGGGTCAGGGAGTGGGGGCAGGACTGAATCTGTTAAAGAACTGATTCAGTTCATTGGCCCACTCCCTGTCTCCGGACTCCGGGTCTCTCTCACTGTTGCCTCCATGGCCCGAAATGGTCCTCAAGCTCCTCCAGACCTCTTTGGTGTTGCCTCTCTGGAGTTGGTTCTCTAGCTTCCTCATGTAGATGGTCTTTCCCTTCCTTATCTCTCTCTTCAGCTCCTTCTGGACCATTTTCAGACTCTCTTTCTCTCCAGACCTAAAAGCCCTCTTCTCCTTGTTCAGGAGGGCCCTTAGATCCCTGGTGACCCACGGCTTATTGTTGGAGAAACAACGGACCTTCTTGGAGGGTACAATGTTCTTAACACAGAAGTTAATATAATCTGTGATGCAGTGGGTCAAGCTGTCAATGTCTTTCCCATGTGATTTGCACAGCACCTCCCAGTCAGTGGTCTCAAAACAGTCCCTCAGTACCATGCTGGTCTCCTTGGTCCATCTTTGTATGATTTAATAAAATGGATTGACTCTCCAAACTCCACTACTTCTGCAAGTTTTGTTCCAACCCAGGAGATAGTAAAACGTGGAAAACTGTTCACAGATGGCGAAGGGGTAGTTTATGCACATTTCATTTTGTTGTGGTTTTGTTGAATTATTAATTTCATTAAAGCAATGAAACACAATTCATCAATAGTGTAGTGAACTTAAACTTGAGGTTGCGTCGTACGAAAGAGCAGTCACGCGGTGCATCGTTCTCTACAGATAATCATTTAATCTTGAATGTCCATGATGTATTTCTAGCCAACTTACTCATATTGATAGTAAGCCAATATAAATACATAAAGCGTGTGTTGCCTTCATTATAAGGTTTTTCATTTTTTTAAAGACCTTTGTTTTTATTCTGCAATATTCCTCTTTCAACATTTGGGTTTGCCGACCCCTGACCTAAACATATGCATTGTAGTGTACTTACACCACAAACAGCTGCCTGCATCATTGCATCCAGACTTCCTTCAGGTGAATCCAAGTTCCCAGAAATTAACTGATCTGTTACTTTTTCTTTGAACTCCTCAATCTTTGGTGTCATACTCAGCACATGTCGGTAGCCAAATGTAGCTTGGCACTGGTAATTTTCCTCGCATGGCTTCTGCAGTTTCTTCTCATTGGTGTTGGTATACGGAAGAACTGTCTTATCAACAAAGGCACCAAACCCTAAAGTTGTACAAAATGAGTTTAGTCCGATAATTCTCATTTCTTTCTGCATTACTCAGTGTACAAGAGCAGTCAAGGTTAAGTACCATAATATATTACCAATTTGAGCATGTGATGTAAACTTTGCTAGCGTTTTAAAAAGATCTTGCCCCAGTCCTTTCACATTCTCCAAGTCATCTCTCATTGAGAAAGACAAGTCCATCAGGTAATAGAGATCAACCGGATAGCCCTGAATTCTTTTAAATGAAACACTAAATGTAGTTGAAAACCCTGTGAACACAGAAGCAGAAGGAAAACAATACAACATTCGGAAGAATGTGTGGAATTTTCGTCACATAGCTTCATGAATATATCGGCTAACAATCAGGTTTGGGTCGAACATTTTGTCTGTTTACAAAGTTTCCAAGAGAAAGGGATTGTGAATAACTCAGTGAGGTGCCAGTGCAAAGCTCACCGAAAATATTACAACATTTGCATATGGAAATTTCCTCTGTGCCAAACTAACCATGGTGAAAAAGTGAGCATGTGACATTATAGACATGTTCCTTGTTATAATGTGGTGAAACAAAGTGGTTCTAATATTATGTTCAAGGTAGTCTGCGGGTCAAAGATGATTTTGGTGAGCCTGCTATTGCGTTGGATACTGGCACTGTGAGATTTGTGGATGAATAATGTATTTCATTCCTAAACATATGGAACATATGTGAATGGTGTGAAAAGCAAAGCAAGCATCTGAAAAAGACACCAGCAAAACGCTTCGAAGGGAGTCGTGGCTGGTTCGATAATTTCAACGAACGAATTGGACGAACACTCAGTTCTGAGGCATGGAGAAGCAGGAAGTTCCACCTCGAAAGCCGCGGTGGAATACATTAACCTGTTTGTCTTGGTTATTGCACAAGAAGGTTTAAATTTAGTGTAACGTAAGATTAAAACTTATTTTTAAGTATGTGTGCATATTAATCTAACTTCATTTAAGTTAAATTTAAAGTTTATATTATATTATGAGCACGTCCGTCAAGTCTCTCTCTCTTGTCCTTTCTCTCTCTCTCCTCCACGCCATAATATAATAATAATAATATATAATAATAATCGGACATAGGCTTCGTCATCATCATTGACTCGACAAAAGCCTAATTGTCATCATACCCAGAAACTGCGTATGACGAAATTGGTAGTGCTTCTCCATAAGGTGCGTTTTCCCGGTAAAAGACCCAAATAAGTGATAATTTCGGACTCGTAATTTGGCATTCTGCCGTGATGGATACATCGCATCACCCGCTGAGCGGATTCACTTACCTCTCACTGTCTTTCACTTACCTTCCCTCAGCCAGTAGGAGGCAGATCACCGCCCAACGTCTATTCATATTACCTCACCCCAAAGTTATTACGCAGAAAGGATTGTGTGTCGTGTTACCGCAAGTTTAGAGTCCTGATGGATGTGGGGAAAAAACTGTCCTTAAGCCTATTTGTACGTACTTTGTGAGACCTATAGCGTCTGCCAGAGGGCAGCAGCTGGAACAGATTGTGACCAGGGTGGTATAGGTCCCCGATGATGTTCCTGGATCTGCTGAGGTATCGAGGGCTGGCAATGTCTTCCAGTGGGGGCAGAGAGCAACCGACGATCTTCTGGGCAGTGTTAATCACTTTCTGCATGGCCTTTTTGTCTGCTGCCGTGCTTCCAGCGTACCACACTGTGATGCAGTATGCCCGGATGCTCTCCACAGTGGCTTTATAGAAGGTTACCAGAAGCTTAGTGTTCAAGTTGATCCTCCTGAGCACCCTGAGGAAATTGAGTCGTTTCTGGGCCTACTTCACTACTGCCATGGTGTTTGTAGACCAGGAGACCTTATCCATGACGTGGACCCCCAGGAATTTAAAGGACTGGACCCTGTCTACATATACTCCATTTATGAGGAGTGGGGCCAGATCTGTGCTGTGTTTGCGAAAGTCCAGGATTATTTCTTTAGTTTTCATGGTGTTCAGTGTGAGATTGCTCACCGAGCACCACGAAGACGTTTGTTGACCTCATCTCTGTAGACCGACTCATCCCGTCCTGAGATGAGTCCGACCACAGTGGTATCATCGGCAAATTTGATGATGGGGTTAGACTGGTGGGTTGGTGTACAGTCGTATGTGTACAGGGAGTACAGAAGAGGACTCAGTATACAGCCTTGAGGGGAGCCAGTGCTCAGTGTAATGGAGGAAGAGAGGTGGGGACCAAGTCTAACAGTTTGTGGTCGGTTGGTTAAGAAGTTCTTTATCCAGTAGCAGATGGAAGAGGATAGTCCAAGGTGGGAGAGTTTATTAGTCAGAATGTCCGGTATTATAATGTTGAAGGTTGAGCTATAGTCAATGAAAAGCATCCTCACGTAATTTCCATGGTGCTCCAGGTGGCTCAGTGCTGTGTGTAGAGCAATGGCGATAGCATCCTCAGTGGACCTGTTTGCTTTGTAAGCAAACTGGTGAGGGTCAACTGAGGGAGGGATTGTATTCCTGATATGGCGGGCAACCAACTTTTCAAAGCACTTCATGATCACAGGCGTGAGTGCAACAGGCCTATAATCAATAATCATCTGTCTGTACTGAGTAATGTCACATTTTAGGATTGAACATCATAACCAATAGATAGGTATTTGTTACTGTGTGTGTAGGAAGTGAATAAGATCCAATAAAAATATGTTTATTCATTGTAGTATCCTGTTTTTGGTGTTTTTTCAGAAAGTGGGATCAAATTAATTTGTATTTAGTGCATTTCTATGGGAAAAATTGATTTGAGATACGAGTAAATTGACATACGAGCTCGGTCCCGGAACGCATTGAGGTTGTATCTCAAGGTATTACTGTATTGTGATTTTCATTGTGGTTCAATAAGAAATCAAACTTACCAGGTCGCAATCTTAAACTTATCTTCTGTGGACTTAGTTGAATAGGCTCTTCCATGTTGAATGATGTAGACAAAGATTCATTCTTGTCTATTTGTTGACTGCTCACTGGGTCAATAATTTCTTCTTCCTCGCAGCCTCTTCCCATTAAATTAACTCGGGTGTCGCATCGTGCTGATTCCTGCTCACCTGCTTTTGTAAAATTCTTTAAAGATGCCATATAAATTGATGCAAAATTAGATCAAAATTTATAATTCCTGAATGCACGTAAAGGCAACTATTCCTGACAGTAGCACATTCATGTTAAGAACTTTGTAGTATGTATATATAAATATCCGAATATCTGAATATCCCAGAAAATTTACCATGCAGCTTTTCGCTTTGTCGCTGGGTGTATATATACGTATATATATATATATATATATATATACACATATATATGTATATATATATATATATGTATATATACGTATATATACATATATATACGTATATACACACATATATATATATATATATATAAATATATATATATATATATATATATATATATATATATATATATATATATATATACGTATATATACACCCAGCGATAAAGCGAAAAGCTGCATGGTAAATTGTTTCCAATTTTGTGAGATATTCAGATGACGCTTTAACCCACTCAATATTCAACTCAGCAATAGGAAACAAACGATCAAATATATAACATATCGTGGTCACATAAACATACCAGTTGTTGGCACCAAGTGCAGTATGGCCCAGATGTGATACAGTCATCGCAAGAGTTGACTTTAGACTTTAAGCAAACATTCTGGGACCACCCTGCAAGTAAAAAGCCAGACACAAACACTTTGTGCATAAAAACGATGATTGTGATTGTTTGAAATCCCATATCTGGGAGTGTAGTGGGGATGGATGGTTTTGATCGTGGTGTGTCTGCCTGGATTTAAAGAATGTTTTGAATCAATGCTTACATTTTTAATATTCATTCATTTTCCATACCACCCATCCTCACAAGGGTCGCAGGGGCTCCTGGAGCTTATCCCAGCCAACTTATGGGCACCAAGCAGGGCACACCCTGACTTGGTGACCAGCCAATCGGAGGGCACAAGGAGTCAGACAACCATTCACACTCACTCTCATACCTAGAGTTCAAACATTCTACCTGGCATGTTTTTGTGATTTGGAGGGAAAGCAAAGTACCCAGAGAAAACCCATACAAGCCCAGGGAAAACATGCAAACTGTACACAGGAAGGTCCGAACCTGGGATTGAAGCCTCCATCTCACTACTCAGAGGCCAACGTGCCAAGCACTCGGTCAACGGGCCACAAATTTTTTATTTACTATTTGTGTGGGTGGACCGGCGGCTTGAGCTCTGGAATCCTGGGTTCAAATCCAGGTCGGTCCACCTGTGTGGAGTATGCATGTTCTCATGGGTTTTTCCGGGTATTCCGGTTTCCTCCCACATTCCAAAAACATGCATGGTAGGCTGATTGGACACTCTAAATTGCCCATAAGTATGAGTGTAGGAATGAATTGTTGTCCATCTCTTTGTGCCCTGCGATAGGCTGGCTGCCAATTCAGTATGTTCCCAGTTGGCTGGGGTAGTCTCCAGCACCCCCCACGACTGTATTGAGAATGAGGCATATTGAAAATGAATCAATGTTTTTAACTTACCCTTTAGAGCCAAAGACAGAATGATAAACAGTAGGACAAATGGCAACTGATGATACATGTCCTGAAAGAAAACAAAAATTAACATGAATTATCATTTCAAATAAGTTTCACATCAATGTAAAAATGATTTAAAATGATTGTTGGTCTATGTGTTTTTTGATTGACTAATGGCCGATCAAGAATTTAATCCATGCCTATGTGAGCTGGAATAGGCAAGGGTTAACCGCGCCGCAAAATAGTATAAGTTGATGAATGGATATTGATATGATACATGATCATTTGAATTTTTCCTATGTTTTTTTTTTACGCGCTCCTGTGTTTTCCCTTTGAGACTCTTTTAGCATCATTCCAATTAAATTAACACTTGAAGCAGAAGCAAACCTCAACTTTATATTTATTTTGTACAAATTCAAATACAGTAATAGCTTAAGATTCGAGCTTAATGCGTTCTGGGACCGAGCTCATATGTCAATATCTCAAATCAAAGTTTCCCATATAAAATCTCATCTCATCTCTCATCTCATTTTCTGAACCGCTTTATCCGGTCGCGGGGGGTGCTGGAGCCAAGCCAATACGCAGGGCACAAGGAGACGGACAACCATGCACACTCACACCCATACTTAGGGGCAATTTAGAGTGTCCAATCAGCCTATCATGCATGTTTTTTGGAATATGGGAGGAAACCAGAGTACCCGGAGGAAACCCACGTAGGCCCCGGGAGAACATGCAAACTCCACACAGATGGACTTGACCTGGATTTGAACCCAGGATTGCAGAGCTGTGAGGCCGACGCGCTAACCACTTTCTCCACCCCATATAAAATAACTGCATAAAATTAATCCGTTCCCACCCTCTGAAAAAAACCCCACCTAAAATAGGATAAAACAATGGAAAAACATATTTTTAATTGTTCTAATTCACGACCTACGTTCAAAAAGTAACAAATACCTATCCAGTGGTTATGATATGCAATAAAATGTAACATTATTGTGTACAGCACTTTGCGGAGTTCTTACCTTTGAGACAGATGGTAGCGGCTAATGGTGGAGGAGAGAGACTTGATACGGTCAGCTACACTTTTGTGACACTATGTAACATCTAATAAACTTTAAATTTAACTTAGATGAAGTTTGCTTACGAAACACACACTTAAAAATGGATATAACCTTGTTGTGCTATAACTGAGGAGGGTGTTAATGTATTCCGCCGCGGCTTTCAGTGTCAGAACTAGCTGCTATCCCGTGCCTCACAATCAAGTGTATCCCCAGTTTGTTTTTTAAAGTCATCGAACCAGCCACCACTTGCTTTAAAGGTTTCCGCTGGCGTCAATGTATATTCTTTCTTTATCCATATTAAAAGAAGCCCCTCCCTCTCCTCATGAATATCACCGTGCAGCTCGAAAAGTACCACCTAGCATCCGCATCGTATGCTTGTATGACAAATTTGTCTCGTATCTCAGGGCAGAAATGTGCTCACAATTTTCCTCATATCTCAAATTTCTCATTTGTTGGGACACTCGTATGTCAAGGTATTACTGTAATCAACAATCCTCTCAAGTCATATTCATCTTCTCAGTGTTTAAAAATATGTATTAGATAATAAGAACAAAGTAGGTATAAAAATAAGAACATTTCTTATTCTTGGGTCCATAATTTTCAAGGTATTTACAATTTTAAATAGCAAATGCAAAACAAAACAATACAGTAATCCCTTGAATATCGCAGTTAATGTAGACCAGACATCGTGACCGGACGTTTGGTCGCCGGACTTTTGGTCGCCGGACGTTTGGTCGCGGACGTTTGGTCGCGGACGTTTGGTCGCGGACGTTTGGTCGCCCGGACCCAAACAACCGGCGACCAAACGTCCGGGGACCAAAAGTCCGGCGACAAAACAAGGTAAAACAACACGGTCTACGCATCAATCAAAGCCAACAATGGCCCTGAGCAGTTTCACTGAGCCGACGTGTGAGTGTATAAGAGTTTGTATGTACATGAGTTGTCCCCTTAGGAAGGGACGTCAGTCAGGGTCTTAACAAGTTCTCCAACAAAACACAATAAAAGTACAGGAAATTTGGAGCTTTTCTTTAGCCTAATAATTAATAGGGCATTAAGTATGACTAAATAATAATTTGCAGTTTGTATTTAGGGAATTTGAGCAACAATTTTAAATGGTAATTATCAATAACCTTCCGGGCGACCAAACGTCCAGCGACCAAAAGTCCGGCGACCAAAAGTCCAGCAACCAAACGTCTGAGTACCACCAGACATGGCTGCGATAATCAAAAAATTGTGAAGTAGGGTCACCCCTATCATAACTATCTTTTTTTTTCTTCAGTGCTGATTCCTAGTAGCAAGAGTGGCTTCCGCTTACGAGTTTCTGCGTGGATTTTCAAATTCTTATGAACTTCTTAAAAAAAAAATGAAAAATTTTAGTATAGCAGAAAAAAATCGCAAAGACGTGAATTTGCGATAAGTGAAGTCGCGAAAATTGAGGGAAGACTGTATTGCACAATATTGATTCATTCATCTTCTGAACCCCTTAGGTCGCAGGGGTGCTTCGTAAAAGATAGGCTATGATGGTAAGGATACATTGCCATTGGATCATATAATAAATAATACTTTTCAGCACCCTGCCAGCTTTTTTGGTTATTCACAATTATTTAAATATATATAGTGGACTGTTATTTCTCTTGGAAGTAACATTTTCCCTAAATTACTCTTGTTTTGACAATGGGTGTCAAATAGATGTTTTTGTCACAGGCTACATCAGAGTGGCCCTTTTTCTTGGAAGGCCGTGAAAGAATGCAAAGTTTACACACTATAAATGTATGATCATCTCAAATTATTACATATACACAAGATACTGAATTATACCTGGTTTTCAAATCAAACAATGTAGCATTTTTAACAAGATTTTTTCTAATATTAAAAATATTTTAAAGAGAGAGCAATGGTATTGTTTTTTTTTTTACACTGGCCTTGGTATTTTAGCAACTAAAAAAACCCAACACCAACGAAGCACATGACTTGCTGACACAAAACGATGTAGCGGGTACAGGCAATGTGTTTGACATTTGGCGTTTAAAATGAAAGTATTCATGAGTAATTTCCTGTTAAATTTTGTAGTTAATACAGTCACTTCCTCATAAAAAACAAAAGCATTTGTCCATTTTTTTTCTTCATGTCTACCCAGATGCACAACTATACAAGACTGAACAAATTACCTACTACGTACATACAATTCTACTCACTTTAAGAGTAATAAGAAATTTATTTTGAAAAGGTAACTAGAAGAAATCATAAATTCTCTTGCTTAGCATTTTACACAAGACTGCCACACAGGAAGTATGGCTCAATCAAGAGTGTTGTAAATTACATCCTAATAAGATAACTTTATGTAGCTACACAGAAAAATGAGCAACATTCATTGACACGATAGGTTTACTTGATACAAAGGGTATGATAGTATTCGAATGCATTTCCATTACAATAGCTAAGAATTTGGGGTCCCCCTACAATAAAACTGAAAATGGAATAGAACACCAACATCCAGCTCATGTCAGTGTATAACTGCCTCAAAATTTCCTAAGCAGACAGATCCTTATAGATATGTAAAACAATTACAGTCATACCTTGAGATACGAGCTTAATGCGTTCCGGGACCGAGCTCGTATGTGGTTTCAAATCAACGTTTCCCATAGAAATGAACTGAATACAAATTAATTCGTTCCTACCCTTTGAAAAAAAACACCAAAAACAGGATATTACAATGGAAAAACATATTTTTATTGGTTGTAATTCACCATCTACAAACAAAGTAACAAATAACTAGTGGTTATGATATTTAATACTAAAATGAGACATCATTCAGCACAACGCGGTGAGAGAGTGAGAGAGAGATAGAGACTTGACGGACGCGCTCGTAACATAACATAAACTTTAAATGTAACTTAAATAAACTTAAATTCCTATACACACACAATTAAAAAAGTTTTAATATCACGTTACACTCGATTTAAATCTTCTTGTGCTATAACCAATGCAAAGAGGTTAATGTATTCCACCACGGCTTTCGGGGCGAACCTCCTGCTTCTCAATATGTATTGGCGAGCCAGCTCAGTCACGGGTACACTACTCACGTTTTTCGATTCTTTCGTGCTTAATATCGATTATATTCATACGCCTTTTCTTCGCACTGCCTTTCTTGACTAACGCAAAAAAAACGTTCCACCCAGTGCTCGTAGATATCTTTGGACGAGGGAGATGCGGCGAAAAAGAAATCATAAGCAACCTCTCGCGTCTCGGCCAACTGGCTGTCTCGTATGCTCGTATCTCAAAATTTGTGTCGTATCCCAAAGCAAATATTTGCTCGGAATTTTACTCATATCTCAAGGTATTACTGTAGAATTGAAAATATATACAGTACAGTATTGTGTCAACAAACAATTTATTGTAAATTCCAGTGGTGTGCCGTCAGGGCCTTCAAGGCCTTCTCTGCTGGCCTAAGAAATATCTGAATCACAGACTGATGTTAATTATATTTTGTCCATGAATACTTATTAAATAATTCTGAATTGTCTGTTAGCTTCCTTTCATTCCTTTTCCCCCTGGTTGCACTGCTTCCAGATGTGTGTTTTCATATTGAAGCATTTAACCAATCACATTTCAGCCATTATTTGTTGCCAGGGTCAGAAATCTGCCTCAAGGCTATCACAATCAGTTCTGCAGGCTCGGCTGCATTAAACAAGCGTCGATAAGACTGTTGCTTTAACCAATCAGATTTCGAGTTGGCAACACCACAATGCCTTCTCGCAGGCGTAGGGATACATCATTGCCTTCTCGCAGGCATAGGGATACGTCATCGCTTTCACCAACTATAATTGGCTAGTGATAGAGTGGACGAGCCAGAGCTACCAAACTGTATCTGAAGCGAGCTGCACAAGCAAACATATTGTTGTGTTGATTTCAAGCCATTTTCAAGACAGACTTTTCAAGAAAAAAAGCTGGACATCATTAAGAAAGGCCGGACAACTCCAAAGCAAGCAAGCCTGTCACATCTGGGAACGAACATTTTCAGCACTAAATCGAATAAAAACGTATGCCAGAAATACGACAGGACAGGCTCGACTTTCAGCATTAGCTTCGATGGCGATAGAAAAGAAGGAGGAAAAAAAGGAGGATGGATATTGTGTACAGTTAAAAAGGATTTTTGGTGAGTAAAATATGGCTATATACCTAAATAATATTTCAATTGTATGAAATTCCCGGGGAAAGTCGTCCTTTTTTATGTGTCGCAGCTGTAGCTGCAGTACAGGTTTTATAGCCATAAAATAGTTTTTGCTGAAGGCGTCACTAGAAAATGCACGGACCGCCACTGGTAAATTCTCACTTGTGGTAGGCTTGTAAAGTGGTAACTTTACTTGCGAACGTCTCTACAGGTTACGAGACGCACAAATGGGAAAATTTTGTCTCACTTCCTGTATCTTGTATTTTATTTTGAAATTGGAACAATGGAGTTGCTCTCCAATCTCCCAACGCTTCACTGGCCTCAAGGCTATCACAATCTTATCGTATTATTGGCTGTCTCCAGACATAATACTGGCCTCCCATTGGCTAGGAGGCCGTCTTCATGATACTTTTTGTGTGCCTTAACCACTGTTCATCGTATCAGTTATAACACGTTGTTTCGTGAGTTTTTTTAAGTGTACTTAAAGCAACTTTATTTTCCATACGTAGGCCCCAAGAAAGTTAAGTTCTCTTGAATTCATAATTTTGAGCTAAGTTGTTGAGAGTAAATTCCGAGCAAATATATTAGGAGTGTTGTTTGTTTTGTCATTTGTCAAACATTTGCCTTCAACTCTCTAACCTACACACCGTCTCTTCAACAGTAATAGAAAATCAAAGAATTTCCTCATTTTTATTTTTCTCTTGTTTATTTTCTTTCTTTTTTTCTTAGATACTTCATACATTGTATTGGGGACCTTAGAGCGTTTACATGTAAAATGTGTCTAAAATGCCACTCTTAAAAAAATTACGAAAAATTCAAGTTCCGAAACCACTTCTCATTTTCTGAACCGCTTTATCCTCACTAGGGGCACGGGGGGTGCTGGAGCCTATCCCAGCTGACTTCGGGCACGAGGCGGGGAACACCCTGAATTGGTGGTCAGCCAATCGCAGGGCACAAGGAGACAAGCAACCATTCATGCTCACACTCATACCTAGGGGCAATTTAGAGTGTCCAAATCAGCTTACGGTGCATGAATTTGGAATGCGGGAGGAAACCAGAGTGCCAGGAGAAAACCCATGTAGGCCCGGGGAGAACATACAAACTCCACAAAGGTGGACTGACCTGGATTTGAACCCAGGTCCTCCACTGTGAGGCCGACGCGCTAACCACTCAGTCGCTGCACCGCCCACAAAACCACTTCTGGAACCAATTCATTTCATAAGTAGAAGTTTCCGGCTCTCACAAAACCCATGATATTTTTGCCTTATTTTTTCAAAGGACAGAATTACATTTTAAGAAACACTTGGATTATTTTGTCTGGAACTAATATTCAATCTCTTGATTTAGATTAGTAATGTAGGGAATTGAATAACCATGTGATAACAGTATTTTTTTATTGCTAATTTTGCATGTTGACAGTCATTTCATTATTATTAGCCTAGTTTGATTTTCTCACATTTCAAAAAGGTATGCAGGAACAATGGATTGATGTACGTATATTATTTTGCAATCAAGATTACAATATTTTTGAAATGATATTTTACTTTTATTGCACAAATCCCCACCAACAGTATTTAAGAAAGACTCCATTACTCAGAAAAACAGCAGTGTTTTATTCTATATGTCTTAGTTTAAAGTCACTCAAAAGGCACTGTATTGATTATCCATTGCCATAACAAGCTTTAGTGTTAATGTTATAGACTTACTTAAACGAACAAATGAATATAACCCTGACTGATTTGAATGCGATCAGTCAGCATCCTAAATGAAAGATATGCTTACTTTAAGTAACACTCAAATGATTAAATAAGAGTTTTTTTTCTTTTAAATAAACAATAATAAGCAGCGATAATTTTAGAATAACTTACAATAGAATGAGGAAGGTTCCTGCCAACTGTCTGACCGTTGAGCTAAAAACTGCCTGACAGGAAGTATGATTCAACAAGTGAGTTGAAGAGAATCCTGTAACACTTCTGCTGTTACAACACATCTTCAACTTTGTACATCAATGTATGGTTAAGAGTATGAAGAACACAACTCGGACGTTTGTTGATTTCTTTGATAGTTTAAATATAGCACAGACAGTTTAACTGATTAAATTTCTGCTGAAACAAGAAGCACTTGATTGCAATCCACTGATTCCACTTCTAAGATACCAGATCAGTGAAAGGTTTCCTCTTATGGGTTGGAACGAAAACCTGCACCCAATGCAGCCCTTGGTGGAATTAATTGCCCGGGTCTGGTTCAAACCCACACATCTTCCCATTTTAGTCATGTCTCCCAACTACTCTGGAATATCAGGAGTTTACCCAGAAATCCAAGGCAAACCTCCAGACAACCTCCGTAAATCCAAAAAAAATGTCCCTTAATTTTTGGGGGAAGCAACCATTTTGGAAAAGTACCACATTTCCTATTTAAATGCCTCGAAATTCACACCATCGCTATGGCTTCCGCCTTCTTGATTCAACTGCACTGTAAACTGGAAGAATTCGCTAACACAGTGCAAGTTCTGGCGAATGATTCGTCTTGTGCGACTTCAGCGCATATTGATTTTGCATGAATCGCATTCACTCCAGATAAACTCCGGAAATGGGACAAGGGTACTCCTGAAATGGGGTCGACGGAGGTTGGCAGCTCAGACTTATCCATTTTGATCTACAAAACGGTGAGGCAAATTGTATCAAATAGACCAGGGGTCTGCAACCTTTAACAACGAAAGTGCCATTTCATCCGGTTTCCACGGAAAAGATAACACTGGGAGCCGCAAATACTTTTTGACATTTAAAATGAATTTATTTATGAACACATTTATTAAATGGAAAGGAAAACTAAAAAAACAACTAAAAAAAAACAACGACTTCCCTTTCATAATAGTTCTTTGACCACTCTTTGGAAGATGAGCTGTCATCTTTGTGGAGTATGGAATGAATTCTTATGCTATTTATTAGTCAATTGGTTTATTTAGTGTAGTCACTAGAATAGAATTTTGCATAGCCTATTGGAAATTTCCGTCCGTGACGCCTATGAGTTAGGGGCGCGTCATCTACCATGACACGCCCATTTCTTTGTTCACATTTTCCCGCCTAAAGTTTGTATCTATGTCACATGACCTTTGTCAATAAAACTGGTGGATCTGTTGGGGGCAGGCGGGGATTCAAACTGGCCAGGCTGGAGGATAGACGTATCTCCTGGCGCTGGCTACTCTGACTCCCTCCTTCAGCTGAAGCTAGATAAAACTCATCACGGCTGACTCTGTGTGCTTCCTCTAATTCGAAGTTATTGAATGTATATGGATTAGATCCCACAATCGTATCTAAAATGACACTGATAACAATGTATATATGGCTTTTTCTTACCTTTACACTTTGTATAAACAACTAGTGTGTTGCTCATGAAATCCGCAAAGTGCTACAGAGAAAATTAAATTTTATCTATGTAATGAACACATTTTGACCATTTTGAATTCTTGAAAAAAATAATACAATGTCTGAATGTCTCTTTCACATAAATTAAAAAGATGAACTTAAATTATCCATGGAGCAAACACAAAAAACAATAAAATATATTTATTCTAATATATCAAGATCACAATAATCTTCCAATTTAGAACTAAAATATTAATGTTAGGTTTGATTTAGGTTGCTATTTCCTTTTCTCCTCCATGTGTGCGAATGTTCGCTTTTTACCCTTGTTTGTCCCTCCTCGCTTGCCTTTCCCAGACTGGAGAGGGGCTCTGGAGGACCGGACTTGGCCAACCCTGGCCTAGTCTAAAGGCAGTGGCAGATTTCAGGAAATTAGAGTTGGGCGCTCCTGTCTCCTGGGCATGGAGTGAACATATTTCATGGCTCTGCAATAACATGCTGCAGAGGCCAGTTCACTGTTCCTGGTCCATCTGCTCGATCTAACTATTTAATTCTGCATGGTAACCAGATGTTAAGATGACCGAGACTGCCAGGAGGAAAAAGAACTCCTTGGAGAACCGAGATGGGAATTGAGACCCTCTGTCAGATACGAAGTCTTTTGGAATTCAATGATGACACACCACTTGACAGAGAACCGCCGGTCTATGAGGGTCATTATTACCGTGCCGATGGAGTCATGTAGGCGACCATGGCCTGCTAGGCACCAGGAGAGGTTGAAATAGCTCGTGGGAGCGCTTAGTTGGCATTGATATGTGCGGTGTACAGCTGACCTGGGTAATTAATTCAACAAAGGGCCGCAGTGGGTGCAGGTTTTTGTTCCAACCCATAAGAACCCATCTGGTATGTTAGAAGTGCAATCAGTGGATTGCAGTCGGGTGCTTCTTGTTTCAGCAGAAATCTAATTAGTTCAACTGTCTGTGCTGGATCGGGTGGAACAAAAACCTGCACCCACAGCGGCCCTCGAGGACCGGATTGCCCAGGTCTGGTGTACAGACTGCTATGTACTCTATGAAGTCCAGGCCACCAAAAACACTGCTTAAGGACCTAAACCAGGGTAACAATTAAGCAGCGATGTCTATGCCAATGACCAGCAGGCTGATAGCATCAGGAATTGTTTCATTGCAATGAAATCAAGGGTTCTGACCTACTGCATAGAGTTTGCACGTTCTCCTTGGGTTTGATCCGGGTGCTGTGATTTTCTCACACATCCCAAAAAACGCATGCTGATTTTTTTTAAACGCTCCAACCTCTACTATCTTGTTAATTTATGTCCCCTGCAACTGCCTGACAACTAGTTCAGCGTGCCCATGTTCAGCAAGAATAGGCTCCAAAACCCTCATGAAGATAAGCATCCCAGATAATAAATGTTTGTAGTTACTTCCACAACAAGAGCAAAAAGTACAAATATGGGTCAAACTGGAAATAAATGTACAATATTGAAGTACCGTAATTACTCGAATATAACGCGCACTCGAAAATAACACGCAGGTATAACTTTGGGCCAAAAAAATCTGGAAAAACGCAGTACTCGAATATAGTGCGCACCTAAAATTTCCCGCTGACGAAAATCAGAAATCTTACCTTTTTTTCTTCGTTTCACGATTGTTTTGTTCAAACAAATTTATTCATTAGAATCCTTCAAATGAAAAGTTCCTCTCTCTCTTTGTCTGTCCTCTCATACATCTCTTCGTTGAGAATCCTATCAACGTCCACGCTTCCTTCATCCACTTCCTCTTCCTCCCACAACACATCATCCGATTGGCTTTACGAGATGACGTAAAATCCGTGCGTCAAAGTGAGTTTGACAATGCTTTTTTCGATCGAAAATTTGTAATTTATTTTAGTTATTGATTATAACACTGAACTGAGAGAGGGTGAACTGAGACGGGTACGAGGCTAGAGGGGGGCAGTGGTGGTCTCGGCTTTACGAGATGACGTAAAATCCGTGCGTCGGCTTCACGAGATGACGTAAAATCCGTGCGTCAAAGTGAGTTTGACAATGCTTTTTTCGATCGAAAATTTGTAATTTATTTTATTCAATTCAATTTCAATTCAATTTATTTGGCAAGAAAAAGCACCAGGCTAAGGGCCATGTAACAAGACAAAAAAAAAAAAAAAAAAAAAAAAAAAAAAAAATTAGTTTTTGATTATAACACGCACCCCCAACTATTGGAATTAATTATTTTGCAAAAACCTGCGTGTTATATTCGAGTAATTACGGTACACTACCTTTGTCTTCATTTTTAATATACTGTATTTATAGGCTAAAATCCAAGCTCTTTTTCAGTGGATGTTCCTAGTCTGAGGATGCAAGATAATATTTCTTCTTGAAACATGTTTGCTATTTCTGAATGAACTCGTTTGCTCTCTGTACTACGTGTAGAGGGTGGCCTATTCATTTCAGACACTATGTACAGGGTGGGCTATTCATTCGAAGACAGAACACACCGAATTTTCTCCAGAGCTCGTTATAAGACATTTACCGTATTTACTCGCATATAAGCCGCACCCTCAAAATTGCCTTAAAATTGTTGAATTTTACAATCTCACGTATAAGCCGCCCCGATTCCCAATTTTCACCTCCATATTCATGGTTTTAATAGGGAGTATAATTGTGTTACTTTGAAGGGAAATTTTTTAAGAAAAATCATCACACGTGGTATTTCTGAGATACTGTATAAATCAAAAGCACATTATTAGGGTCAATATCATAAGGTAGTTAATATGCCTCTCTTAATAAATGCAAAATATCAAATTATTCAATTTGAAAAAACAGATAAGTCTATCTTGATGAGAACCTGATGCTTTCTAATGACAGAAATTACAAGTTTCTTACCAGAAGTTTAAAATGTTGTGGCAGCCATATTGCTTCTAATGTCAAAATATCTCAATTATTTCGATGTTTCATATTACTCCAATAGTTGTCACTTTCGAACAAGAAATAAAACGAAAAAAAATCAACGTGGAATTTAATTTTATTTCAAAATCAAGGCGACTCATGTCTGGCCAGTCAGAGCATGTTTAACTAGGTTTAGACGGCACTGCTCTAGGTAAGATGGCCGTCCCCCGAGCGAGCAGTGACGGGAACGTGAGTTTTTTCATGTTTTATGCAAGATACGTGGTTTTTTTTTTCTTGAATTTCATTCATAGATTTCAAAATATATTTTGTTTAGCGTTTTATCTGTTTATCTTTTCTCTATTTTGAAATAAATGACCGTATCGACATCATCGTGTCATAGCGTCGTCAACTTGCAGTTTGTGCATGTCGAGTTTTTATGCGCATATAAGCTCTACCCTCGATTCAGTCATCATTTTTTTGTCCAAGAAAAGCGGCTTATATGCGAGTAAATACGGTATTCATTTTAAAATGAACAATCCTCATATCATATTTAATAAAATGATTAAAGATGGATCCATACACAAAACACTGCTTTTCTAAATTATGATTCAACATTTTCTATGCTCATCACAAAAAGAAAAAAAACATTCTGAAAACTAAAGTGTACGAAAAATAAGGGGAAAACTGTTTATTTTTGTAGACTATGGTTGTCAGCAAATAACATTTCAAATTACAAACAGGCAAATGGCAGGTGTTTAAAAACCTTGAAAATTCTTCATGATAAGGCTGTTGGATGGTGCATTGTTAAATATTATTCCCACAAAAGCATGTGTCCCCCACAAAGGATGTCTAATAACCCTACAGCAACCCAGGTCTTCAATCTGAAATCCCAGAAGACGGTACCTGTCGTCTGTTTCAAACAATGTGTTGTTTGTGTAAGGTCCATAAAACTGGGAAGGAAAACAAAAAGCTAGTTAATTAAATGATAACAGATTTTTTGTATTATACAGGTACATCTTTGTCATGCTTATCTGAATGTGAAATATGTTTAATGCAAAAAGTATTATGTAATGTATACAATTCAGAAAAACAGTCAAATCTACCAAAAGAGCATTTTAAATTGCCACACTAAACACACGCTTCACAAATCTGGATCACAGTAGTACCTGCACTTTAAAAAAACAACACTTCCGATACGTTATGCTCGCTCAAGATTTTAAATAAGCGCAACTCAAGTGTAAAATTTTTCTTCAGTAACGTATTTTAACTATTGCCTATTGAAGCTGCTGCCCCCACAACACAAATTCAATTCATCCTCAGCACTGGTAGACTGGCTCGTTTCATACAAGTTGTGTACGTGGTTTCTTAAAATTCTGGCCTTTAAGTCACCAATAGGATTAACTTCTTTTGTCGTGCATGTCGCTGAGTTGAGCATAAAGAAGATCTGGGTAGATAATGTCGGGATTTTATTTCATACTATACATTTGCTTGCAATGAAGAATATGCTTTGCTTTACTATTAAACTTACTTTGCCATATTTGCTTGCAATGAAACAAATGCTTTGCTCCTGATAACCTCAGTTAGACTAAACAAAGAGAAGCCAAAACGCCTTGGACTGCTTGGAGAGGACAAAACAAAGAAGATCCAGAACACCTTGAACTGCACCTGCATCCACCACAGACACTCCACAAGACTTCCAGACCTTCATCTGTTTTGACTTTTGACGTCTCACTTGTGTTTCTATCCTAAGCGTTTAGGCGTACATTGTAATCATGGCCCTTGAATTTAATAAAGCAACAGAAAAGATGTGTAAGGTCAGAACGGAGTTGGGACGTTGCCTCAACGGTAGTTCTCCCTGCAAGTGAAAATTCCAGAAGACAGTCTTTTCCTCTTATTTGTGTGTGCATTTGGAAATGCCTATTGGTGAACCTAACAGATACTCTTGATATATTTTCAGTATATGTCATTTAGGTTTCAGCACATTTTTGAAATATTTTAGTGTCTGAATGCTGAAGTTTATATAAGGGTCTTACCGCAAGGCCTGAGGATGGATCTATGAAGTCTGCCCAGAATCCTTCTTTTTGCAGGATGAAGCAAATTTTTTTTGCTCCTTCAACAAACTACAGAGTGGATAATAAATTAGTTTGTGCAATATCCCGGTAATAAACAGAGTAAGGATCTTAAATTCAGCTTTTTTTGTCAGGCCATCTTTTTTTCTGACTTTTTTTATGGGTTTTGTCGTATTCTAGGGTGTATTCACACCAATATTTTCCGTAGTTTGCTTTCTTTGGTCCAGACTTTTTGGTTCAGTTCCTTTTTACAATGCATTTTTTGCAAGCAAACAAGGATTGGAAAACAGACCTATGCTTGTGCAAAACTCATTCAACCATCGTACAAAATGGTATGTACGGGGTAAAAATAGAAAACCCAGAAATAAACAATAACTGCACTCCACCTTTGTGCGTGCGTGATCATATATGAATCAGCCTACTACAAATGTTTGCAAGACATTTGACGAATCAGTGATTTAATGTAATGTTGATTATACGTGTAAATATCTAGAAGACATTCCATCCCCTCATCACCCCAACTCCTGTTAGCCGATGTATTGCAGACATGATATATAAGATATATATTATTGAAAAATCTGAACTCCAATTTTCATGCATCTAAGGCAGGTCTCCAAACCGGTCCCCAAGGGCTGCTGTGGGAGCAAGTTTTTGTTCCAACCGATCCAACACAAACAGTTAACCAACCAGGTTTCTGCTGAAAAAAGAAGCACCTGACTGATTGCACTTCTAGGATACCAGATTGGTGGAAAGGTTTCCTCTTACAAGTTAGAACAAAAACCCACACCCACTGCTGCCCTTTCTGGAATAGTTTGGGGACCACTGATCTAAGGGTTAAGATGGCTCACCTTGTCAAGCAAGTGAGCTCTCTCTTCATCCACGCCAGAACTCCATCCTGTCATATCATTCTTAGTCTTATGAGTCACTGTGATTACTGTCACCTGAGAGCTAGGAGCCTCAGGAAACAGGTTTTGTAGATCTGGTTATCACACATTTGAAAATACATCATGAACAACTAGTACAGGAGTGGCCAACTCCGGTCTTCGAGAGCCGCTATCCGGTCTGTTTTCCATATCTCCCTCCTCTACCACACCTGAATCAAATGATCAACTCATCAGCAAGCTGTCCAGAAGCTTGATACTGATCCTGATTATTTGATTCAGGTGTGTTGGTGGAGAGAGATAGGGAAAACAAACCGGATAGCTCCTCTCGAGGAACGGAGTTGGCCACCCCTGAACTAGTAGAACCCCAAGGGATTAGCACTGTAAAATAACTTTCACATAAAATGAGACCGTGTGCGGTCGATTGGTCGCCATCTTTTGGTCGCCGTCTTTTGGTCGCCAGTCTTTTGGTCGCGGTATTTTGGTCGCCCCGACCGCGACAACGGGCGACCAAAAGACCGGCGACAAAACAAGGTAAAACAACACAGTCTACGCATCAATAAAAGCCAACAGGGTCCCTGAGCAGTTTCACTGAGCCGACGTGTGAGTGTATAACAGTTTGTATGTACATGAGTTGTAATTCCACTGGCTCAAGCAGTAATATGTATGGTTCCTAGGATCATACACCAATTTTTTTAATGAAGATAAAATGTCTTGTGGCGGCAGTGAATTACCTTTCCTTAGCTTTTCAGGGCATGATTGTATGACACACTCCACACATGAGTTGCCAGAATCCTGGTTTGCTGTATTTGTACTTTGAATCGTGACTGAATCATCCTGTTCACAAATAAATTCAAACATACACAAACATTTTAAAAAAAATCCTGGATTGTAATTGAAAGGAAGGAAAACGTCTACTCTAAAGTAACGTTAATTAAAGACACTAGTTAAAAGTAATTAAGTATGCATTACTTACACCTGTGATAATCGCCCACAAATTATTGATGGCACGTCCAATTAACTGGTGTCATAAAGTATTTCAAATATAATATTGATGAAATAAATTTAGAGAATTAAAATGGTTTCCACCAACAGCTACTGGCGACAAGTGAATACAGCCACTATAATGATTAAATGTCAGACATGTATAATATTTTAGCATCAGCAATAACGATACCAAACCTCCGCTAAGGCATAGAGGCCATGTTTTGCATTTGCATCGTTATTTTGACAAGTCACATAGCTTCTGGTGGAATGTATTGTGTTTTAGAAAATTTGCCCAAACAACACGTTACTCCCTTTGAACCACAAGATGTACTGTTGTGGTTTTAAAATGACTTTCTCTATATTGCACTCTTGTGAACTGGCCTACTAAGAGCCTTATATAATCCAAATTATATCTGTGGGTGGAGAAGAAAGATCATGTCTTCAGTGCACACACTTTAAAACTGTGACAACTAGAGTATGAACTCATGGATAGTAGGTTAAAATACAAAAAATATGGTCAAGAACCATGAAAAACATTTGACCCGTTATTGCTAACCGAGGTTAGGTTGCAAAGCACTGAGGTCTACATCTCACATTGACCAAATACTTTAATTTTAGTTATGTTTTTTTCTCCGAATTGTACAATTTGAAATTAAGTTAAGAATAAATAAATAAATTGCACAACTGTGTGCCAAATACATGCTTAACCTGAATGTATTGTACTGTACTTACAAAAATATTTTTGCAAAGCCTTCCTGCAGTGGATATCGCAGGGCCTGATGGAGTTACTTGCAGAGCAGAAACTGTCTTTTTCTCAGAAAACTGCAGAGGACTTTCGAAACCTATGTTACCCGGCATAAAGTACAGCTGGTCTTTGACTTCAAAAGGTCCCATAGTCTCATAATTCTGCAATGTAAGTGGTCCTGAAACAGAAGACAAGCACAGCTGCACTGAACTGAAATGAACTATACAAAGTTCCTCACCATTTGCAAATCATATTACTTTCGAGACTGGTCAAGAGATTTTATATTTTTCTGACTAAAAAGCGCACTTGAGTACAAGTCGCACAATTAAAGGGAAAAGATATAAATTGCACTGGAGTATAAATTGCATTTTTAGTATTTTTTAAAAAATTTATTTATCAGAAACCAAGAATAAACATTATATGCTAAAGTAAAAGTAAAATAGAGAACAATAGACAACATAGACCCCTGGTAAAATAGCATATTACACGTTTTATTTTGTAACTATAGCCTAAAATAAATCAATACAGTAATCCCTCGATTATCACGTTAATGTAGAACAGACATGGCCGCGATAAACGAAAAACCGCGAAGTAGGGTCACCCCTATTTAAAAATATATATATAAATATATATTTTTTTTACTTCAGTGCCGAGTTCTAGAAGCAAGCGGAGGACAGGGGAGTGGCTTCCGCTTGTGAGTTTCAGTATGGATTTTCACATTTTTATGAAAATACAAAAAAAAATCCCCCAGAAAAACACCTGCAATGTAGTGAAGCTGCGATATTCGACAGATTACTGTATAACACGCTGATGGAAATCAGAGTGAAATAAAACAAAAGACATAAATCACACTATGAAAAAGTGTGAATTATATTCCGTAAAATACGTGAACAGAACGGCTTTTTTTATGAAGCAATAATGGCATTTTCCATTCCCTTGCTATAATGTAATGAATTTTAAAAGGTCAAAAAGAGGGGAAAATTCATACCATTTAAGGAATCGACCTTTGGTACATTGGGATTACCAGAGCCACAAGATCCAATATGTGAGGAGTCCATGTTGCTGGCAATACGATGCACTAGAGAATTAAGTCCAGGGAGATATGTTGCAATCCGGGTTCTACTGTACAATATCTGATCAAATAAGCATATGCACATTTTAGTCTTCAATGCACCCCCTAATGAGGATAGAGCGGTTCAGAAAATGACTGAATGAAAAAAACTTAATTTGATTTAAACAATTAGCATAGAATAACACCAAAGCCGAACACCAGTGTGCATCTAGGAATGGATCTTGTCTGCTGTTAGATCAGAAAAAAAATACCTATATATCATTCCAAACGGTTTTCTAGCTAATTCTTTCATTCAATCATAAATTTTCTGTCACGCTTATTCTCACAAGGGTCGCACGGGGTGTAAAATCTAATGCCTAAAGTCATCGATGCTAGCTTTTTTAACATAGCAATAACACAAAGAATAAACCACTGTTTTACATAAAACCATGCTGAAGGTGAGAAAATATAGTGCATACCTAGCCTACAGTGCAAATTTGGGGGTAGTTTGCTGCAGTGGTTTAAACACGAGCCATAATCACTTATTTTACGCATAATTCTCAGTTCTTTATGTCAACTAATCAAGTTAAGCATTTCAAATTCAAGTTTAATGATTGAAACTGAGATTAGAAATTCTGTATCCATTTCTGATGGCACATACACCTTGCTCTACCTATTACATGTAATGGAACCATCATAAACACTAAACATACCGTTGCCATCCTCCTCTTGCAGTTTGCAGCTGGATACCTGTACGATTAGAGAAAGTGATAATAAACAGTAAGTTATTACACATTATGTGGAACATGCCATCAAATGCTGTTTATTAGTACTTTACCTACATATGAGTAATTTTGCAACGTATTTAAATCGCTTGTATACAACAAAACAAAGGCATTAAACTTGAATTTTCTCTTCCAATAATTTTGGAGGCGAACTGTCTGTTTGTGATCTATGATTGGGTGTGGGTGCGTGTATCCTCCCCCAAAAAATCACAAGTTAGAAACTGCAATTACAACATTTTCCATGCCTCTGAGAGACTTGTAACATAAATGGACATAGATAAAGATTTAGACAAAACAATTTCTCGTACGAAGTTAACACCGAATTGATTTTTTATAATTAATAAAAAACACCTGACCTCGGGACATGTTCAAAAAATGAGGAGTTTTTAACCAATGCAATTAAAGAACATTTGGTTTCCATTGACCAACTGTCTATCCTTGATAGCTGAACGACCAAAACAACGGCCAAAGTTGACCAGTCCGATGTCCTTTTACCAGTTTTTTTATGTTTTAGGTCGTCGATTTGGTACACGTTACTATTGTGATTCCTGGCTGCCCTTGCACGACCACCAAGTATGTAGGGTACGTCTCATGTCTCTTAAGTTTACTTGTCCGCGTTCTACTTTTCTCAGGCTTTGGTTCTCATTCTCATTTATAAATTCCTACCTCCAACAGATGACTTGGAAGACGGAACGTTCAAATTCTAAAATTGATTACAAAAGAGCCTGAATACATCTTCAGTAGCGTTAAAGATGCAGTTATTAACTTAACCTTTCAGGAAATAAACATCCCAATTTTCTTTTTCTAGTAGTTATTTTAGGCAGGGTAAACGCACGCAGAACGCTATACTGCCCTCTCTGTTAATTTACCGTATTGCGTTGGCGAGGAAACAAGTATGACAGCTGGAGCCACTAAGTTTTATTTTGGATGAAATGTAAAAAAAATGTCTTTATTGAGAATCAGGTATTCTTCATTTATTTGAGATACTTAAACAGATATTTTTCCTCATCATAATTCCGTACGCAACAGCAACACATGCAGCACAGCCTGGAATCGAATATTATGGTACTGATCACTTCATTTAATAAATGCATTTTTTTTATTTATTTTTATTTATTGACCTACAACATTAACGTAATAACTTAAAGTGTAATATAACCAGTTCACAAAAAATACTTTGTGCTGAAAAGAATTACTATACACCACACAAAATACCCAGGGCATCCTAAAAAGTTTAAATTAAACAGGAAATATATTAATTTTATTATTGTTGTTTTATTATTATTATCATGATTTTTCTCAAAAGCATCCCTCGGAGTAGTACGTATATGGTACTAGTACGCATGTATAAACTGCTTTGACGGTGAACATTCCAGTACCGTAGGTGGCGGCAATGTGTTTGAATTCAAATGCCATGTGCTATACACGTCTAAAGAAGAAGAACTTATATTGCGACGTCATCTAATTGCGTCGGTTTTGAGGAACGTGGGACGAGCCACGTGATTGTGAAAATGGCAGAGCTTCAAGCTCCAGAAATTCTGTTGGCACAAAAGTTAGCGTCAAACGAAAAGCCAATCCGAACAAAAGCATTGAAGAAGTTGAGAAAATATATCAATCTTAGATCGCAGAAAGCGACAGGTAAGCAAAACCCGTTTTTTTAAATTTTCGTACTCTCCTTCCAAAGCAAAGCCATTCCTAATTTCATTGGTGATGGATGAAAAATTTAAAAGCTAAATGAGAATGTCCGGAATTAATCTTCGCGACTAGTAGTAATCACATTTTAAGAAGTTTATTTTTATTGTGCCATTCATAAAGCGCAATGGCCAAAAATGTCAGACTGCATGTTTTTCTTGAACAAGCTGTGGTCTTTCATCTACTCAACAGTCTTTCATTAAGTATTTCAATTTAGTCAAAAACTACTTTTACCTACCATGATTAACAGATGAAGTAAAACAACAATTTTTCTACCCATACGAAAGAAAGTTAGTACAGTTAATATCAGACAGCATAATGTTATAAGCTTTTTAATTTTCGGGTCATCCATTATGCGCCTAGCGGGGAAATTATGATATACTTCTCAAAATATTAAATGTCATATATCCTCATCTCATTTTCTGAACCGCTTTATCCTCACTACGGTCGCGGGGGGTGCTGGAGCCTATCCCAGCTGACTTCAAGGCGGGGGACACCCTGAAATGGTGGCCAGCTGATTAATCGCAGGGCACAAGGAGACAAACAACCATTTACGCTCACACTCATACCTAGGGGCAATTTAAAGTTTCGAATCAGCCTACCATGCATGTCTTTGTGGGAGGAAACCGGAATACCCGGAGAAAACCTACGCAAGCCCGCGGAGAACATGCAAACTACACACATGGGGGACCGACCTAAGTTCGTGCGATTACAGTGCAGTACAGTGACAGTACCATGTTAGCACACGGTAAATAATTTACAGTCATATCTCTACTTACGAATGCCTCTAGGTATGACATTTTCAGGTTACAATTTTTTTAATATGCAAATGTGTGACTCAAGATACGGAAAAAGATCCAAGTTACGAAATCCCCCCAAAACTAAATGCATTCCCTTATCTATTTTATTTTGAAAATATTGTTACGGATCCGTAACAATATTTTGTTTTCATTCCAACCCAACAAGTGGACACCTTTTGCAAGTGTAATCAGTTGATTGCAGCCAGGTGCTACCTATTTTAGAAGACCCTGATTGGTTAAAATGTCGACACTGGATCGGTTGAAACTAAAACCAGGACCCACTGCGGCCCTTTGCGGATTCAGTTTGAGACACCTGCTTTAGAACATCGCTAGCCTCTACTGGACTCATTTCATCGCTCCCATTCTATCCCATATTGGATTGGATAACTTTATTCATCCCGTATTCGGGAAATTTCATTGTGACAGTAACAAGAGGGTGAAAATATAGATACAGGAAAGGCAGTTACACATAGTTACAAGTTAGACAATACAGTCGCAAAGGCCGCAGAACAACAAAGCAAAAGTACAAAGCAAAGTATATGGGATCATTGAGAATCACCAAATCAAATCATTAAAACAGAAAAGCAGCAAAAACACAAAACGAGCAAGAGCGGACGGAGCTACCGCCACCGCCTGCCACTTGAGCGGCACCATCTTGGTTGCTGTAGCAAAAACGGATACAGACTCACGAAAAATATGTTGTAGAGTTGAATAAAACTGGAACCACGCAGGAAGTCTTCCACTAGATGGGGAACTTCTGCAGACTGTGACCGAGGTAGAGAATATGCAGAGTCACTCTTCCAAGCTTATCCGCAGAGTTCCTCAGTAGTCTGGAGCTGAAGAATCAACAGTAGCAGAGTAGAACCCCTCAACTCCGTTTCCGGCCTGGTAAGCGCCGACAGCTCTTCCATCTTATCCCATGAGGGAATGGTTGGTCTGAAGCGTCGCTTCTTCTCCCAGCACTTTTGTCCAGCTCCGAATTTCCAGGGGCATTGAGGTGTTGCTCCTTCTGCTGCGTATTGTAACAGCTAGTCCCATGTGTATGACAGCGTAGGCATGGCTGAATGGTTCCAAAAAAGAAGTAGCAGAAAGAAGCCAGGCTAACAGAACAGAGAGTTGTAAAAACATTAGTATAAAGTGTAAAGTAAAAAGGAATGTATTCAAAATATTAAAATGTAATTTAAAAAAGATAGAAAGGCAGTAAAACACGAAAAACAGAGTGGACAGAGCTACTGCCACTGGCCGCCGCATGACAGCGGCATTCAATTCATTTGGCTGTCTCACAACCACTATCCATGTTTCAAGATTCTCTCTTACATAGCTGTCCACCTCGGATAAATGCTCTCCTTATTAATGATTGCAATTCCCCTTATTAAGCGATTAAAAACCGTACAAATGCAACGCGGCACATATTGATGATGGAGAAATTCCATTGTAAATACATGACTGGATTCACCCAGACCCACCTTCTGTTTTTTGTTTTCTGTCCAGGTGGCTTTACCAGTGAAGAGCTGCTCAAGCTATGGAAAGGTCTCTTCTACTGCTTGTGGATGCAGGACAAACCACTTTTACAGGTGTTCTTTTTTGGGGGTCTGGGCTGCATTCTCACACAGTTCATTTAGATTTTATCTCTATGTAAATTGTAAAATGCAGCAATTGCAAAACTCGCTGGTGGGCCACAATGATGAGGAATGCCAGTTTGTAATATTTTTCTTACTTGATACCAGGGTGTTTCCCCATTTTATGTAAATGCTCTGAAAATGTTGCAAAAATCAAAAACTTGTTATCTTGGGTTAACATGGGATAAATTCATCCCACTTTTTTTTGTAAATTGCCATATGTGAGGTAAATTTACACTTTCATTTTGTGAGGCTGAAAATAGTCTGCTTCCCAAACATGATATTTTCAGTTGATTATTTTATTTATTTCATATTGCACAGCAACTTCTGGTTTGAAGCTAAATTTATAAAAATAAAGACTCTGCAGGTTTTATTCTTTACTTTTTATAGTGTAAGGTGGGTGTTGTCTTTATTGGACAACTTTTTTTTAATCATTATATTTCATAGTCTTTTCTTATAAAGTAAGGTAACATATTTACATTCATATTTGAATGAGGAAAGTAATTTTTACGTATTTACAGAAATTTGAAACAAAAATGATGATAGTTATCAATATTGACTGATTTTTAAAAAAAATAGCCGTCTTAACAATTTTTGTCATATCGCCCAGCTATCCTGGTTCCATCCTTTCAGAGGGTGGGAAAAAAAATGTATTTAGTTCATTTCTATGGGAAAAGTTGATATGAGATACGAGTAAATTGACATACGAGCTTGGTCCCGGAACGCATTAAGCTTGTATCTCAATGTATTAGTCTGTGGATTGTGGACAATTACTATGAATTTTACTTAATTCACGTTTAAATTCACAGGAGGAGCTCTCAATCACAATCTCCAGGCTGATTCACAGCTTTTACAATATCAACGGACGTAAGTTGACTCGAATTAGTTGTAATTAAGAGATCAAGTCAATCAAAATGAGAAAAGCCAGTTCTAAGTGTTGGTTTCCACAGAACTATTATATTTTGAGAGCTCCCTCAAGACCTTCAAAAGAGAGTGGACTGGTATCGACAGATTGCGAATGGACAAGTTTTTCCAGGTTTGTGTCTAAACTGCTCAGTGTGGCTTGCATATGCATAGTTTAAGGGGGTGTATTCCCTCATATTGGGTTGGATTGGATAACTTTATTCATCCCTGATAATTTTTGTCATATTACCCAGATCTTCTTACAACACTAATTTCACTACAAATCACTCTCATGACTCCCCCCTAATGGTACCTCTACTTAATGTTTATTATTATTATGTTACAGCTGGTCCGCTTTATGTTTCGTCATAGCTTTGAGATGCTGAGGAATAAAAAATGGGAGAGCAGGTATACCTTCTATAAAAGGCTTTCCACCATTTGAGCAGTATTTTATCACAGGCTACATTACTGTATATAAACATTGCTCTTGTGTTTTTTTCAGTGTGGTTGCAAGATTTCTAGAGGTGTTTGCTTCAGAAATTCTGATCACTGGCAATAATGCACCCACTGGTCTGCAACTGCATATTTTGGACCTTTACTTGACTGAACTGGGAGCTGTGGGTTCATCAGAGGTAAAGCAATAATGACGTGATACTCTGTTGTAGTACAAAACCGCACAAGATAAATAATTTGGTAGTAAAAATTATATTTATTCATACTGTTCCTGTTAAAGGTGTTTCACTAAACAGAAAATTGCTCAACTAGAACTATCTCAGAACCTGTTCTAAAGTTAATAGACCATTTATTTAAGTGGCACATTAGTTATAATTTATTCAGTAACAAATTGTGAGGATATAATCATAACAGACAATCTTATTATAACCTATTTTTGCTTTTTGTACAGCTTACTGCTGACCAGAACCTGCAACTTATTGAGCCATTCTTCAAAACAGCAGCCAAAACCAAGGAGTAAGTCCAACCTTAAACATTCTTTTTTTTAAATATGTTGAGAGTTCCAGGACAAAATCATTGACTAATGAACAGTGTTTAAAATTTTCTGCTACAGATTCATAAATAATAACTAGAATTTCTGGATATGTGATTACGGTAATCCCTCGAATTTCGCGGATAATGTAGACCAGAGATGGCCACGATAATCGAAATACTGCGAAGTTGGATCACCCCTATTGAGGTAAAAGGTACAAAAGATTGAATTTAGTGAACAAACAAGGCGCACCGACCGATTGGGCGCATCGACCATTTTAGAGAAAAATTTAGACTTAAGTGCGCCTATAGGTGTGAAGTATTATTAAGGCCGAATAAACCACCAGTCTTTTGTTTTTAAAAAAAATCCTATAATTTCCGGGGTTGTTCTAAAGCAGGGGTAGGGAACCTACGGCTCGGGAGCCACATGTGGCTCTTTCGATGGGTGCATCTGGCTCTTCGCTAACCTGTGAGCTAAAATATGAAACCCGCTGGTGACAGAACTGCATACCTGTCAACCTCTGCCGATAACTGCCCTTATAAATGATTATGATTCCCCTTACAAACCCCCAAAAAAGATTACAAACACCGTACGAGTCGTACGGTGTTTGTAAGGTTTTTTGGGGGTTTGTAAGGGGAATCATAATCATTTATAAGGGCAGTTATCGGCAGAGGTTGACAGGTATGAATTGTTGTCAAAAGTATTATTTTTTTCCACTTTAAAAGTGGTGAAAATACTAAAATAAAGACACCCATTTACATGTATTTTGACTTTTAAATTTGGAGTATGGCTCTCAAGGAATAACATTAGAAAATATGAATTGTTTATGGCTCTCCTCGTCAAAAAGGTTCCCGACCCCTGTTCTAAAGGAAGCAGGCGTAAGCAGCACTGGTAAGTCTTATTAATTTGCCTGCTCGGGTTAAGCGCAAAATGGAGGACAATTTGGATGAAACTTCTAATAAGAAACCCAGACACTCGCAGAAGTTAATTGGTTTGAATTTGACCAAATACCCCATGTTGAAGCCATCTCCAAAAGACATACACGACATTGTAGACCTAGGTAAAATATATATATATATATATATTCCAGCATCCTGTTTCAGCCTTACTTGAGATGCGGGGAAAAAGCTGTTTCGGGCACATTTTAGTCACATTTTAGCTATTGAAATAAAAGTATTGGTTTACATTAGAGCTGGGTGACATGAAAAAAATTATCGCTATAAAAAAAAATTATCAGTCTCTAATTATCACGATAACTATCACATCTTTCTTTCATAGTTGAGGCTTGAATAAGTAAATAAATTACTTTCCTCCTCATTCACTTATGAAAGTTTGATTTATTTAATAAGGGAGAGCACATATTAATGAACATATTCATATTCATTTTGATCAACATATACAGTTGTGGTCAAAAGTTTACATACACTTGTGTAGAATGTAATGTCATGGCTCTCTTGAGTTTCCAGTTATTTCTACAACTGATTTTTCTGAGTGATTGAAATAGATACTTCTTTGTCACAAAAAACATTCATAAAGTTTGGTTCTTTTATGACTTTATTATGGTTGAACAGAAAAAAAGTGATCAAATCTGCTGGGTCAAAAATATACATACAGCAGTGCTAATATTTGGTAACATGTCCCATGGCCATTTTCACTTCAATTAGGCACTTTTGGTAGCCATCCACAAGCTTCTAGTTGAAACTTTGACCACTCCTGTTGACAGAATTGGTGCAGTTCATTTAAATTTGATGGCTTTCTGACATGGACTTGCTTCTTAAGCATTGTCCACAAAGTTCTCAATGGGGTTTAAGTCAGGACTTTGGGAAGGCCATTCGAAAACCTTAATTCTAGCCCGATTTAGCCATTCCATTACCACTTTTGATGTGTGTTTGGGGTCATTGTCCTGTTGGAACACCCAACTGCGCCCAAGACCCAATATTCGGGCTGATGACTTAAGGTTATCTTGAAGAATTGAAGAACAGCCCCACAGCATAATACTACCACCACCGTGCTTGACGGTATGGTGTACTTGGGGTTAAAGGCCTCACCTTTTCTCCTCCAAACATATTTCTGGGCATTGTGGCCAAACAGCTCGATTTTTGTTTTGTCTGACCACAGAACTTTCCTCCAGAAGGTCTTATCTTTGTCCATGTGATCAGCAGCAAACTTCAGTTGAGCCTTAAGGTGCCACTTTTGGAGCGAGGGCTTCCTTCTTGCACGGCAGCCTCTCAGTCTATGGAGATGCAAAACACACTTGACTGTGGACACTGACGCCTGTGTTCCAGCAGCTTCTAATTCTTGGCAGATCTGCTTTTTGGTGATTCTCGGTTGAATCTTCACCCTCCTGACCAATTTTCTCTCAGCAGCCGGTGATAGCTTGCGTTTTCTTCCTGATCGTGGCAGTGACAAAACAGTGCCATGCACTTTATACTTACAAACAATTGTTTGCACTGTTGCTCTTGGGACCTGCAGCTGCTTAGAAGTGACTTTCCTGACTTGTTCAGGTCAAGGATTCGCTTTTTCAGATCCATGCTGAGCTCCTTTGACTTTCCCATTGTAGCGTTTGTGGGCATTTGCATCCAATGAGCCCTATTTAAATGGACTCAGAGAAATCACCTGCTGTAGTCACTCATAATCACTCACAAGAAGTTAAGAGGCCATGCTTTGAAGCTCATTTCACTGACAACTTTCTAAGTCACCAAAATTGCTAATTCGTGTTGCTGTATGTTTATTTTTGACCCAGCAGATTTGATCACTCTTTCTGTTAACTCATAATAAAGTCATAAAAGAACCAATCTTCTTGAATGTTTTTGTGACAAAGAAGTATCTGTTCCAATCACTCTATCAGAGTTGTAGAAATAACTGGAAACTCAAGAGATCCATGACATTGTTCTTCACAAGTGTATGTAAACTTTTGACCACAACTGTATATGTAAATATGCAGGAATGTAGCCGATGACACATACACACATCCTTACTTAAGAAGAGAGAATATAAAAAATGATATTTTTGTTGTCGTGATGTGCAATAAAAATTTGACATCTCCCTCCTTACACTATGAAAAGTAAATAAAGCCTGCAGAAAATTTGACAGCCTTTTTTACTTTTATAAATTTGCCTTCAAACCAAAAGTTGCTGTGTAATATGAAATAAATAAAATAAACAACTGAAGACTTCACCTTTGGCAGACAGATTATTTTCAGCCTCACAAAAAATAACTGTAAATTTACTTCACATGTGGCCATTTACAAAAAATAAAATAAAAATAGAAAAAGTTGGGAGGAACTTGGCCCCTTTTTACTCAAGATAACAAGTTTTACATTTTTGCAACGTTTTCATTTACATAGATTGGGGAACCACCTTGATATCAGGTAAGAAAAACATTACAAGTTGTCCTCAAATGAGGAAATGAGGACAGTGGGTTAAGGACATTTTCAATAAAGCTGCTCATTGCACAGGTATTTACAAGGCAGTAAAACGCCAGGGAGAATTTAGTGGATCAGATCTGTGTTGTCCTGCATCTCATAATCGCTCATTTCGCCCGTGTTATTGTCCTTTAGCGTTCATGCTCCGTGTTAGCCTCTATTGCTAACATGCTAAAAACACGTTTCCTCTTCTCCTGAGCGTTGGTCTTGAACTACTGTTCACCTCGCAACAGTGCCCCCGTTCTCTGGTGGTCGGGTGGAGCAATTGCAGTTTAAAATTATTGACATTTTATTGAATGTTTTTATTACTATTGTTGACAAATTATTTCGTGATAATTATCATTTTATCGCCCAGCTCTATTTTACATTATTTTTAGAGCTAACATTTATTCTCACCAATTAAATTTTTAATTTTGAAAAGCTGTCACATCTACAAATTCTTAGATTCCAAAGTTTCAGCTTGCTGGTAATATTTTACATTCACTGACTTAACCTTTTCTTGTCTCTATGTTCTGACCAGTTTGACTCTTTTACGGGCGATCTGCAACATCTTCAACACAATTATTGATCAGGCTCCCTTCGCCATTGAAGATCTGATAAAAGAATTGAAGGCAACCGAGAGGCTAGTTGAGCAGATTAATGGTACTGCTTTTTCAATGAAAACAAGCAACATATTCTTATGTGATTTAAAGCAGAGTACGATACGAGTACACCATGATCTTTTTTGTTTATTTGCCTTCTGTTTCCTCTCAGGATAAACTACCTTATTTAGTCGCATATAAGTCGCTTTTGTCGGATAAAAAATGATGACTGTATCGAGGGTACAGCTTATGTGCATAAAACACGACGTGCACGAAACTGCAAAGTGACGACGTGATGACATCATGTGGCCGATATGGTCATTTATTTAAAAATAGAGAAAAGATAAACAGATACAACGCTAAACTAAATGTATTTTGATGTCTATTTATTCAAGGAAAAAATAAATCATATCTTGCTTAAAACGTGAAAAAACCATAGTTAAACGTGCCCTGACTGCCCAGACGCGAGCACACTTGTGCTTGCTATTGCTCGCTCAGGGCGCCGCCATATTACCGTATTTCAAGCGTTTACCATGTCAGCACATTCCAATAGTTCAGGCTGATCTGTCTTACGGTCAATCGTTAAAATATAATCCTTGATACCTGATAACTGCGTAATGCATATGATATTATTGCACCCAGAGACTTTGGTGAAAACTGCGTATATCACTGGGCATATTTCCTGGATGTGCTTAGGTTACTTCATTTTAATTTGTCTACGTGCAGACAACACCCATTTGTGATAATGAAATAAAACAAAATTCAGCTTTGATTTTTTTTTCTTGTTCAAAAGTGACAACTATTGCAGTAATATGAACCATCGAAATATTTTGACTTTAGAAGCAAATTGGCCGCCACAACATCTTAAACTTCTGGTAAGAAAATTCCATTGTCATTAAAAAGCATCGGGTTCTCATCAAGATAGACTAATTTAATTTTTTCAAATTGAATAATTTGATATGTTGCACTTACAAAGACATGAATATTTACTTGTGATATTGACCCTAATAATGTGCTTTTGATTAATACAGATTCTCAGAAACATCACGTGCGATGGTTTTTTCTTAAGATTTTCCCTTCAAAGTAGCACATTTGTACTCTCAATTAAAGCCATAAATATGGAGGTGAAAATTGTGAATCAGGAGGCGGCTTATACGCGAGAAATTGTAAAATTCAACAATTTTAAGGGTGCGAGTGAATACAGTATTTTCAATGACACATTTCGATATACTGCTCCCAGTGTGAAGCATTGAATGCAATAAGCTTTTTTAAAATAATAATCATTGCACCCACAAAATATATATGTTGCTATGGAAAAATGTGTTAGGTAAAAAAATCAACATAATTTTTAGGTTTTGAACATTGATTTAAAAAAAATATTTTTCACAAGGGATATATTCTTATTCTGAGCTCAGATTTTGCATGTCTACTTTTAATTTTTGTTTGAGGATGCAAATATATAACTGCTGGATAATTTGTTTTCAGGTAGTAAATCTACCAAACAACACCGTAAACGTAAATCAGGCAAATTGGGCCAGGAATTACCATTTTGTGATGATGCAATACAAGTTTTACAGGTTGGTGTTCTATTTTACTGCAAAGTCTTTCTTTTTTGACCTGCTCACGTCATTGCTTTTGTAATAATGAGTCAAATTGGGAGTTGCGTTGCTTCTGTTTTTTGCTTGTCACTTTTGTAGAACACTTAATGTATATATTTTTTTCTCACCCTTCTAATGAAATCTTATTTATTTTATAGTTTGACTATAAAGCCGTGGCAGACAAGTTGTTTGAGATGTCAAGTAAAAGTAACGTACCCAGTGAGAATAGACGGAGGATCTACAAAATCGTCAAAATGTAAGTATTTTCATCATCCAGACTAGAACTGTCCCAACTAATCTCTTGACTAGAGTGTGTGCGCGTGCGTGCCTGCGTGTGCGCGCGTATAAATGACCGTATTGACATTCGCTTGCGGCGTGCACAGGCATATACGAAGCATTTAAAAAGAGACAAAACGGCAGGGAGGCTTCACTTGGGTCTTTTAATGGGTCGGGTCGGTGTTGTCCTGCATCTCATAATTGCTCATTTTAGTTGTGGTATAGTCCCTTTCCTTTCATGCTCTGTGTTAGCTGCTTTAAAGCTAACCATGCTAAACATCACTGTCTTCCTTTCCATCTTCGTCTAGTGGACGTTGGTCTGGAACTCAGTCACGGCACATCAACCACCGCCGCCGTTGTTTGCGGTGTTCGGCTGGTGGAATTACAGTTAACGTTTATTGAACGTTGTTATTGTTGACAAATATTATTAGACAATCATTATCGTTTCATATATACTATATATTCCTAAATAATTAAAGTAGATGGATGCCTGCTGTATAAATAGCTGTTTTCCTTAAAGATGAAGCTGTGTCAATCAAATTAGCATAAAACCCTCCATGACCCCCTTGTAATGTACTTCCTGATGTGTCCGTTGTGAAAAGATGGGTTTACTGCCAAGTTGATGTAATTATTAGCAAATGCAATATTCACCCCACTTTTAATACTTTTCTCTCTTTCTATGGTCGGCAGGCTTCTGGATCTCAGTGAAGGTATTGCGTTTGATTATTTCATTACAGAAATTGCTTATTTTGCATTTTGTGACTTTTTTTTCCCCCCCTCTTCTCTTCATGTTAGGTTTCTTCCCTCCGGTTGCCGATACTGAGGAAGTCTCTACAGATGAGGATGATGTATATGACAGCAAAAAGAGGAAGAAGCGTAGAAGTCATCCAGAGCAAGCAACTAACAATCGTACAGTATCTATTTATCACTTAAAAATGCACAACTATTAAAAATATTCAAGATGCCCACGAAAGGGCATAGTTTAGCTTAGGCATCTCCAAATAATGAGGTAGTATAAATATAGACTCATCATAATTTTCCCTATTCTTTCTCTTCTACATTGTAATCTAAATTCATTCATCACATTATCATTGTTCTTATTTTTATACACTTCGTTCAGTTTGGATAATTTAGGATTTATTTCTTAATGTTAATAAAATATTAGTATTACAGTGGCTAAGTGGGTCCTTCTATGTATTTTTCTTGATATATTATAAACAGCTATGATAACACAAACTTCATTCCTAAAAAATGCAAAAAACATTGTTTTCTATAAGGCAAATTCGATGGCCTTTGTACACTTTCATTAAGATGTATTTAATGTAGTAATAAAAACTAACTTTGTGCTTTGTTTCTCTTCCAGAAAACAACAAAACAAAACTCAAGAAAGTTAGTGACTCTAGTAAAGATGACGTGAAGCCAATAGACATGATTGGCAAAGATAACAAAATGCCAAAAAAGAAAAAAGCTAAAGCAAAACCTGAGGAAAGTTCAGGTGTGGACTCAAAAGCCAATGTTTCCAATGTGGTTGACACTAAGGTTACAAATCAAAGTAAAAACATGCTGAATGGGTTGCCAATGAAGACAACGAAACAGAGCTCTGTTCCAGCCTCAGAAGCAGTGAGCCAGAGCATTTTTTGCAAATCCAACAACAATAAATCAAAAAAGAATAAAAAGAGGCATGAAGTTAAACTCGAAGAAGTGGGGAATGGTAAGACTTGCCCTGGCTCGGAAATGAACACAAGTGCTGTAACAGCTGGGTGCGAGAGCACCTCAAAATCCAGTGTTCCGTTTCAGTCACAAGTTGACAAAAAGGGTCCTCAATCTACCTGTGAGGTCACATTGAATGAACTGGTAAATCCAGCCTTAAATGCCACCAAAACAAATAAGAAGGGTGGAAAGGCCAAGAAAGCCAAAAAGTTTGCTGCTTGCCCACAGCAAACTTCATTGGCGTTTTCGCCAGTACTTGGCGACAATTCTGCTGAAGTTTGCATGGACCCCAGCCCTAAAAATCTCACTGATACTATAGCATTGACTAAAATGTGTAAAACAGAAAAAAAATGTAGAAAAGGGGGAACCCTTGCTAGTCCAGGTGCTACCGATGAAAGTGAACCTACACTTGACCATTGCATTGTTACACCAATGAAGAAGAATAAACAAAGTTCAGTACAAGAGCAAGAGGTTTGCAGCATGGAAAAGGAGGCCAAGATTGGTGAAGAAGCAACCTCCTTAGAGAAGCCACAGCTGAAGAGGAAAAGAAAGATACCTGTGACATTTGAGTTTGAGGCTGATGAGCATGAGTCTTCCCCACTGACCAAGGACACTACAGACACAACGCCTGGTGTTAAAAAGATAAAAGTGAGTACAATAAGGGTAACTATTTTTAATATTGACAGTGAATATACCCGTGATCAGATCATGGCCCTTCATTTTCTAAATGTTTCAACTGTTTTAGAAAAAGATTGATTCATCGACACCAAAAGCCAAGCCAAAGTTGAAGAAGGCATTGTCATGCAGCTTGGTAAAATTTCAGAGAAGGGCCAAAGCTCCCATACCACTCTTCTTTCGAACAAGTTCAGGAAGCAAAACCATGATCCTGGACAATGAGGTAAACAGTCCTGCTTAACAGGAGATAAGTTTGTTGTAATGTTTAAATTCAGATGTTTTTTACAATTTAATGACCTGGAACACAACTTTGAGGTATGAGTTAGTGTTTCACCAATCTCCTCAAAACAATTGTCTCAAATCATCCTTTTCTGTTTCAATATAGAGTGGTACATCTAACAAATGCTTCTACACTACTCCCTCGATTTTCGCGTATAATGTAGACCAGATATGGCCGCAATAATCGAAAAACCGCAAAGTAGGTCACCCCTATTATTATTACATAGCATATTACCGTATTTTGCTGTTTAATATACCCGGGTGTATTAAACGGCAGGGGTATATTAAATGGCGCACAAACGAAAGTTCGATCCACTACGCACTCTTTATGCCGTGACGGGGTGCATCAACGTTTTGCAGACTACCTGTATTAGGTTTAAGTAGGTCATGTAACAGGATTAACCTTAATCTGTTTCATTAGTAAACAAAATAAAGGCTGCACTAATTATGCCCCATGAACACCATACAAATCTTGCCAAAAAAGATGAGTTTCGTTTAATATACCCCGCCGGGCATGTTAAACGGCAGGGGTATATTAAATGGCGCACAAACGGGAGACTCAAAAGAGCAAAAATCATTTAATATACCCAGGTATATTGAACGGCAAAATACGGTAAATGTTTTTGCACCTGTACAAAAATACAAGTTTCAAGTCCAATTATCAAGAAGTGCATTTTTTAAATATCACAGTATGAAGACTATAACGTATTAACATCTAAAAAAAATCTATAAATTAAAAACAGTATATATTTCGAGTACTGTATTAAGTGAAAATAGTTCCTCTACGCCAGGGGTTGGGAACCTTTTTGACAAAGAGAGCCACAAACAATTCATATTTTCAAATGTTATTCCTTGGGAGCCATACTACGAATTTAAAAGTCAAAATACATACATGTAAACGAGTGCCTTTTCAATTTTTTTTTAGTAATTTCACCACTATTAAAGTGGAAAAAAATGAATATTTTTTTAAAGATTCTTATGCTGTTGCTAATCAATGAGAGGATGCATTCCATAAGAGTCTACTGCAAAAAAAATGAATATTAAAGCAGTTCTAGATGTAATATCTCAGTTCTGTCACTAGCAATTTCCATATTTTAGCTCACAGGTTAGCAAAGAGCCAGATGCACCCATCAAAAGAGCCACATGTGGCTCCCAAGCCATAGGTTCCCTACCCCTGCTCTACGCTAAATGTAAATAATTTTTAAAAACTGGTTATTGGAGCTTTAGTCCAACCAAGTCTTCTTCGTCAGATTAGGGAGGTATTTTTCTTGTACAAATGCTGCTGTTCTTATTGTCTTGACACTTGTCAAGATGGCTGCCAAATTGCAGTTTCCATACCTTGAACTCTGATCTTGTAATATTAACTTGCAATAATTCTTGTGGGATTACTCATTGATTTCCTTGACTGTCTTAAGTTGTGATATTATGATCTGAGCTGTCCCTGTCCCTTAACAAGTTGTCTGAATGCTTATTTGCATTGTTCTTTTTTTCCATTCCCGTTTACCCCACCCCCATTTCCCCCAGATAGGTCAAACTTCCCCATCAGACAGCAAGAAGGTGACCTTCCATCTAAAGAATAATAAAACAGCTGGTAAGAAACATTTACTAGTGAATATTTTTTCAGATATTCAAATGCCACACCATACATTTGTTTAATTAAATACAGTTGTAACTCTACTTACGAAATTAATTGGTTCCAGAACTTTTTTCGTAACTTGAAAATATCGTAAGTAGAGCAGTACTTTATATGTAAATTCTCCCATTCGTTCCACGGTCCTCACAACTACCAATGAATCCTTGTAAAATTGGTCAAAGTGTCCCAATTTTGTAGGAAAAAATGTGAGAAAATGATAAACTGATTCCTTAATGTCTTAAAATGAAAACAAGCATACAAAATTGATCCGTGTTAAAATGCAGGGGAGTAGGAGGAAACTAACAGTAGGCAACAGAGAGAGGGGGGACAAAAACGAACACAGGAACACAAATCTAATAAAAATAAATGATTAAGAATTCAAAACAATATTAAATTAAACTTAATCTTTTTCATTAAGGTTTTATGATTTCTTTGGCATCTAATTTTTCACCCATTTTATTTATCGCCACTGCTTCTTACCTGTTTGGATTTAAATTCCCCTTCGGCGGTTTTGTTGACAGACATTTTGAGAAAAATTGATCTAAAGACAATTGCCTTGGGAAAACATGCTGTAACTACCATCAATTCTATCAGATCGAAACATGTATATATTTAAAGCATCCTTTAGGTTTTTATTCAGTAAAGATTAAAGAAACAATAAATTATTGTGTACCAGATTAATTCATTTTTAGATCAAGTCTGATTGTTGATTATTTTCTCATTACAGAATTCAGGAAGAATGATCGTAGCCTGTTAGTAAGTCCAGAAGGGTCATCAAAAGTGCCCTTTGATCCAAAACAAAAGCCGAAATCCGGGGTCCTGAAGTCTTCTCCCATACCATTTACGACCAACATCAAGAATTCTCCCATGGCTAGCAGAAATGTTTTACGTACTCCAAAAAGCACACCTAGAAGACGCCCCACTGCAGCAGATTTTTTTTGACATTTTACGCTTGAAATACAGTAGATACCAATGTAAACTTATTTTGTCAACGTTAAATCCATCTCTTACGTGGAAACTAAAGAAGCTAGTTTCCTAAATACAATTTTAAGTCTTTTTTTTTACTGGTGTATGTCAATAGACATAGTCTGTATCATGGTTCCATGTTCCAAGGACATTGTATAGATATTAGATACCAATTTACAGCGAGTCAGTGTATTTAATGGTTTTAATAGAACTGTTGATGGGGAGGAAAATCAACTATACTCAGAACGCTGGGGAAAAAAACTCAAATTCAAGTGGACCCAACAAGGGCTGTGGATGAGATACAAGAGGGAAAAAAGGTAAACAAGCCCACAAACCACTGATTTCTGATGTCTGACGCTTGACTGGTCTTCGACTAGGTGATTTCGCAGATTCTAAGCTGGATCATGGAAGTCATGGTGTCTGTAAGCAGTTAACCACTTTCAGGGATGATCTGTGATTTAGCTACCATAATTACATTTATGTATTTAAATGGAACATGACAATTTAACAGTGTTTTGAGGTATGAACGTGGGCACGGCACTAACTTGTCACATTTGTCCAGGTGACACCATATATTTTTGTTCTGTAATTTCAAGATTTGAAAAGTTAAATGCCAGTGCATCAATAACACTGGAGGTGTCACTCATTTTTTGGCGTGGGTCACATTGTAATTTCGCTTTCATCCGGAGGGCTGTTAGTTATGTCGTCTAGTTAAGCTGCCACAATTAATCGATTAATGAATTGAAAGATTTTCAGATCGTGGAGAGATCATTTGTGGACATACAAATGAGTACAAATCTTCTCTTTGAGCCTCTTAATAGCAAATATTCTTTTGTATTGGATTTATTAAAAGAAAAAGAAACGAAAAGAGGGGAAATATTAAATCTATCACATTTTAGCCTTGTTTTTTATTTAAAAAGGAAAAAGTTAGTTTTTTTAATCTTAATTTACAATGAAATATAAAAGGAATGGGGAAACATTTTAGATATAATATTTAGATATTTTTAAGAAATCATCAGATTTAAAAGAACTCGATCAAAACCCTAAATATGCAGTTTGTTACAGAGCTAAAACAGAAAAATGATTTTTGAACATAAAATAACACAAAAATAAATAAAATACAATTTGGGATTTATAAAATTGCAATTATTGATTTAAAAAGGGGAACACCAGGAAATATTCCCTATACATCTATTGTCTTCATTTGAATTTAATAATAAAACAAAGTTGGCCCTCATTATTTATTTTCCCGGGCCGCACCAAATGAGGCGGTGGGTCTGGTTTGGCCGCCATTTGGACACCAGTAAATGATAAATGGATGGCATAATCGTGAGTGTGGCTCCATGTAACTGACAGTAGAAAATTCAACCATTTAATAAACATTTCTGCACAAAATAAATAAAAAAAACATACAGGATCGGGCATGTAACTCATTGCCTGCCATTGGGAATGGTAGGTTTACCAATCCATTTAAACAGAGGACTGATTGTGAATGAACTTCTGGTGCTGCCAATGTTAACCAATAAATAATTCAATTCTAATCCAGTCCATGTTTTAAAAAGGATAGATACAATAAATGAAATGTTGAAGTGTGCATTAAACAGTTTCCAAAATGTGAAGATGTTATATTATAGAACTTGCAAATGCTACCACGTAAGATGTTAATTTCAAATTATTTTTTTATCAAACTGGGCATCATGTGGCAGATCAGTTGACAGGTCAGAGTGGACAGAGGGCATCGTTCACAATCCTCGAAAATCCATCCTAGTAATATCACAAATGTCCTCATTTGGAGTTTTGCTGGAGATTGGAACACGGGACAGGTCAGGGAAATCAATAAAGACCTTCGGAAGAACAAAAACAAAAGAATTTTGTATCAAACTGCACAAAGCCTAACAAAACAATAACCATTCATACAGAGAAATAGAAATGAACTAAATACAAATTCGTCCCCACTCTGGGAAAAAAAAACAGGATATTGGAATGGAAAATCATATTTTTATTTGTTCTAATTTGCCATTTACTGACAGTAACTAATAACTAGTGGTTATGACGTTGAATACTAAAAAGACATTCAGTACAATTCGGAGTGCAGGAGGGGGAGACAGACTTTTTGCATGGTAACGCGCTCGTAACAAACAAATTTAAATGAACTTGTATTACGATACAGACACTCAAAAATATGTTTAATCTAACCTTAGACTAAACTTAATTCTAATTTTGTTTTAAATGTTTTTTGGCTCTTTTTGCCCGGCCTCCACCCTGACTTTCAGACGGAGTTTTTAAAAGGAACCTATCGAGGGTTGTTTGCTTTTGTCTTCCCTTCAAAATATTCCGAAAATGACGCACAAAAATGTCCTCACAATAGGATAACGCACGACTACTTGCCAACTTGACCGGGTGCTCTTCTCGTATTGGCGAGCAAGCTCCACCCACGTACACCACTCATATTTTTCAATTTCGTGCTAAATATTGATTGTCATCATATGCTTTTTCTTTGCACAACTCTTCATTCCACCTGCTTGCTTTGGACCCATTGTTGTTCCATTTATTCAGCACCGACTAACAGGAAAAAAAAACGGAAAAATGCAATGCTCTGCCCATTGTTGGAAGGTTTCTTTACATGAGGTGCTTGCGGCGAGAAAGACTGTCTTTTTTCCCAAGATGGCGCAGACAGGGGCAGTAGATCTGTCCGCTCTAACTCGTTTTGTGTTTTACAGCGTTTCTATCTTTTTTTGAATTACATTTTAATATTTCTTAATACCTTCTTTGTACTTTATACTTTTTACTTTGTTTTTACAACTTTCTTTGTTCTATTAGCTTCGTTTCTTTCTCTTATTTCTTTTTTGGAACCATTCAGCCATGCCTCCGCTGTCATACACATGGGATCAGCTGTGAACAATACGCAGCAGAAAGGGCAACACCTCGATACCGCTGGAAATCCAGAGCTGGACAAAAGTGCCGGGAAAAGAAGCAACGCTTCAGACCAATCATTTCATCTATTCTTATGGGGAAAGTGAGATCCCTCCCCGATAAGACGAAAGAGCTGTCTGCGCTTACCAGGCCGGAAAGGGAGTATCGGGGGTGTTGTACTCTTATTGTTGATTCTTCAACTCCAGACTACTGAGGGACTGTGCGGATAAGCTTGGAAGAGTGACTGCTTATTTTCAACCTCGGTCACAGTCTGCAGAAGTTCCCCATCTTGTGGAAGACTTCCTGTGTATGGATCCAGTTTTATCCAACTCTATAACGTTTTATTCTTGTGTCTGTATCTGTTCTTGCTATTGCAACCAAGATGACGCCGCTCAAGTGGCAGCCGGTGGCAGTAGCTCCGTCCACTTTTACTCGTTTCTTTGTTTTTACAGCTTTTCTTTTTTTTTTTTAATTACATTTTAATATTTCTTAATACTTTCCTTTATACTTGACTTTGTACTTTATACCTTTTACTTTAATGTTTTCACAACCTATACGACTCGACTCGACCCATCGTGTGTGAGAAACAGTCATTGTTCTATTAGCTTAGTTTCTTTATGCTAGTCCTGGACGTTTTTTGGAACCATTCAAGCCAGGAAGGCTCCCAGTCCTAATGATCAGCTCCAGACTACTGAGGGACTGTGCGGATCATCTTGGAAGAGGGATTCTGCATATTTTCAGCCTCGGTCTGCAGAACGTTGTCTGGGCTTATCTAGGTCTACATTGTCCTGTGCTTGCTATTGCTACAAACTGAATTTCCCTAATACAGGATGAATAAACGTTAATCTAATCTAATGCTGTTCTCACAAGAAGCCTCTTGCGTCTTGGCCACCTGGCAGTCTCGTATGCTCGTATGTCAAAAATTATCTCGTATCTCAAGGCAAGTATTTGCTCGGAATTTTACTCGTATCTCAAATTCCTCGTATGTCGGGGCACTCGTATGTCAAGGTATTACTGTACCTCAGAAAAAAATTTGCAATGTAGTGAAGCCCCGAAGTGAAGAAGGATCACAGTATTTATGATAGTAGTATTTATACTCACAGGTACTGGTATCTTGTTTGAAGTTTGCAGCCACCCTTTGATTCTTTTCCTCTGATAAAGAAGGATGTACACAATGACTAGTATTACAATAACAAATAAGAGCACAATGGCCACAGTTATCTCCGTTTGTTTTGATGGGGGACCTGGTAAAAACAAAATAGGAAGATTGTTAGCATTTATTTTGTAATGAGTGTAAAAAGTCTACAAGTAATTATATTTGTAAGAAGCACATTACCAAAAATTATCTTAAAACAGAAATGCAAAGAAGGATTAAGCCTCAACCAAACTGGATAAGTACGATTTCAAAACTGATGATCTTTGTGTAAGACCTGCATATCAAGAAACCGATCTAATTGATTAGCTTCTCTTTTAATTAGTACTCATAGGTTTAAAAAATATCACCATAAAAAATAAATTTATAATTTCTAACACACCCTCTCTATGGGTTGGAATGAAAACCCGAACCCACTGCGGCCCTTAGTGGAATAGTTTTCCCACCCGTTTTAGAGGGTTGGTTCGGTATTGTCCTGCATCTCATTTTGGCTGTGTTATAGTCCTTTCGTTTTCATGCTCTGTGTGCGCTGCTCTATTGCTAACTCTGCTAATTGATTAGGTGTTCCTCACCATCTTCTTTGTCTACTGAACGCTGGTCTGGAACTAGCATTCACGTTGCATCAGCACCCTTGTTCTTTGTGATATTCGGGTGCTTTAATTACAATTTATATTTTTAGACTTTTTTTATTATTATTGTTGAAAAAAATGAGTACTAGGTTCAAAAAATCACCATAAAAAATATATTTATAATTTGGAACAATATAAAGCCTATATAGCAACTAAGTCTTACATTTATTAGCATCTAAGAGCACAATTGACAACAGATTGAAATTTTGCATCTCAACAGGCGCAATAACAAATAGATTCCTAGATTGTAGTTTGCTTGCAGCCTTGTAATTAATGTTATTTTTTGATAAGCTATAAAAGGATTGCATCAATGATCACATACGATAATAGATTTTCTTAGTTTGTTTATGTCTGATGGTTGACATGACAGATTCACATTGGGCATAGTATCTCGACCAAGGCGCCAGCTGCTTAAATTCTGTATCTTTTTTGATTGTTTTGTAATTTACAATTTAACAACTGAAAAGATACAAATGCTGACAAAACCATAAAAACCCAATGTGGAGATTTTGATCTATATTTTTCCAAATCATACAGTAGATACCAAATAACCCTAACTGTGCACTCACGTGACTGTGGGATGGTTTCACATTTGGGGCAGCTGCCCAGTCCAACAGGAATATTAAAATAAGTGTACTGCACGCTTGCACAGTAGCGTTTCCCCTCCGTCAAATTGTCAATGGACACAGAAGACACAGCGTCATCGTCTAATGCCTGTTAAAGAGAAACCTCTGCATAATTTATTATCATCTCTGATGGACCGATGCAAAAATAGTGATATCGTTAAATAAATCAGTTAATTGAAACAGACTACTCATCGTTCCACATTGCTAACACTGTTACTTGCATCATTCGTCATCATTCACGTTGAGTGTCTTACCTCCAAGGGTTCTCCCTCTTTTCCAAAATAAATTCGATGCTTTACGTGATAACCTTCCTGTGTGATCCCACTCTTTCTACTTATATGAAGAGTCAATGAACCAGGTCGTACACTCAAACCAACTTCGGGGCTACATGAGTTACCTGAAGAAGGAAAACATCAGCATGCTCACATCAAATGCGGAAAATTAAGTATTAAAAAATAAGAACATTTTTAAACAAACTGATTCATGCTTATTAATTTTACCATTTAAAAAAGCTATCCTACTGTCAACTACCATTTCTGCTGAATGTATTGTGCGATGTAAACTATTGAATTTTATTGATGTTACAGATCCTCTTTCTTGGAACCATAGTCTGTGACAGACTAGTAAGTATTGTGTTTTATTCTTGAGGTGGTTTGACTTTGGCATCAAATCATAATGTTTACCGATGTTGCTTAACTAATTTCTGTCGTGCCCATAATTTTTTGCTCCCTTCATCAAGAAGAGAGCAAACATCAGTGCGCATTCAACATGACTCATTTAATAGGGTGCAATAGGATCAAAAACATCCCTCATTGAAAATGAAATATTAACACAACCAAACTAGTTGGGATTAAAGTCAAAGGGATATTGATCTACTTATGTATTCATACAGGAAGTATTATTTGAGGCCCAGTTGCGAGAGTGGTTATCGCGTCGATCTCACAGCTCTGGGGTCCTGGGTTCAAATCCAGGTCATGTCCATCTGTGGAGTTTGCATGTTCTCCCCGGGCTTGCGTGGGTTTCCTCCGGGTACTCCGGTTTCCTCCCACATTCCAAAGACATGCATGGTAGGCTGATTAGACACTCTAAATTGCCCCGAACTATGAGTGTGAGTGTGCATGGTTGTCTGTCTCCTTGTGCCCTGCCTCTGGAGTCAGCTGGGATATGCTCCAGCACCCTCGTGACCCTGATGAGGATAAAGCAGTTCAGAAAATGAGATGAGAAGTATTATTTGATAAGTTGCAGTGGAACCATCAAAATATGCTTCCCCATAAACAGAACCAAGGAATAGTAATGAAAAAACTGTGGTAATAAAATTTGACAAGGTAGCAAAATCTGATAGATGCGTCTATCAAAAAAATACTTTGGTAGCACAATATGGTAAGTGAGAGAAATTTGACAGATTACAGGCCTACAAAATTGCAATATGTAGTTAGATGCAGAGCTTCCAACTACTCCAGGATTTCAGGAGTTTACCTGGAAATGCAACGCAAATTTCGGGACTCCGGACAAGCTCCCTAAACTCCGGAAATCCGAAAAAAATGTCATTTAAATTTTTCTGGAAGCAACCATTTCAGAAAAGTAGAAAATTTCCAATTTAAATGCCTCGAAATTCACACCATCGCTACGGCTTCCACCATCTTGATTCAACTGCACTGTAAACCGGAAGAATTCGGTAACAAGAGTGCATTGTGAATCATCCAAGTTACAAGTTCTGACAAATGATTCGTCTTGTACGACGATTTTGCGTGAATCGCATTCAATTCAGATAAACTCCGGAAATGGAACAAGGGTACTCCTGAAATCGGGTAGACGGAGGTTAGCAGTTCTGTAGATGTATCTTAGATTTGATTAATCCAACATATGAGATGAAGTTATCCAATCCAATCCAATGCTCACCTTGTTTGCTACAGGCTATGGCTGGATCTGACTTCAGCCCAAGTCTCTCTGCTCGCACACCCAACATAACACAGGCATGCTCTGCCTTAGTTTTCATTGATGTTACATTACAGTAAGTAGAATATATCTGCTTGCAGTATGGGATGTCATTCCAGTGAGTGGAGTCAAAACTGATTAAAAAAACAGAAACAATTGGAAGGTTTCATTTTTCACATGACATTTTTTTAAATGATTTACATTTTACATTAAGTGTCATTTTTTATAGTTACATTGAGAACGACTTTGAGGTTTGTTTCAACTAAGGGTTAGTATTCAGGTTTTTAAAACTGTAATATGAGCATATCCCACTTCTAGACAGTATTTACAATGCCGTGAAAAAGTATTTGCCCCCTTCCTGATTTCTGTCTTTTGCATATTTACCACACATTAAGGTTTCAGATCATCAAACCAATTTTGGTATGGCACAGAGACAACCCGAGGAAATAGAAAATACAGTTTCTAAATGATGACTATATTTACCAAGGCAGAAAAAAATGTCAAACTTATCTGGCCCTCTGTGAAAAAGTAATTGGCCCCTTAACCTTACAACGGATTGTGCGACCTTTGGCAGCAATAACTGAAATCAAGCATTTACGATAATTTGTGAGGAGTCTTTCACAATGCTTTGGAGGAATTTTGGCCTACTGTTCTGTGCAGAATTGTTTCAATTCTGCAATATTAGTGAGTTTTCTAGCATGACCAGCTCGTTTCAGATCACACCACAGCATTTCAATAGGATTTAAATCCGGACTTTGACTTGGCCACTCCAAAATCTTAACTTTTTTTTTTTTTTTTGCCATTAAGAGGTGGAACTGTTGGTGTGCTTTTGATCATTTTCATGCTGCAAGCTCAAAGAGCACTCAAGTTTGAGCGCACGAACTGAGGTTCTCCTTCAAATATGAAAAAAACAGGAAGGGGGGCAAATACTTTTTCATGGCACTGTATATGGCCGGACAAAACTGGGTCACTGCCCATCTATTCCGATTATTATCTAAATGCACCAACTGATTTGCTTGCGGTTGAGACATTTTAATATTACATACCAACCACTGTACAAACTAAACCAACCATTTTGAAGGAAGTGTGTATTCAGTATGTATAACTTTATATAATGCTTTGCATAGTATACTAAACATTACTAAAGATTTTGATACATACCACTAGGCCTGGGCAATATGACAAAAATTGTTATCACAATCAAATTAAAAGAAAATTTACAGTCTATCGATAGTTATCCCGATAACTATCACATATTTTGTCTTTCAAATTTGAAACTTCTGAGAAAGAAATTAAATTCTTCAATTCAATTATGAAACTTACTTTAAAAACGAGTATATAAAAGATGATGATTTTAAAGTGTTTTGTTGTTCTCTTGTGCAATAAGACTCCCTCCATACACTATGAAAAGTAATGAATAGTAAAACCTGCAGAAATTTTGACAGGAATCTTTATTTTTATACATTTGCCTTAAAACCAAAAGTTGCTGTGCAATATGAAATGGACAAATAAAGTGGAGGACAGGGCGACTTCACTTGGATCTTTTAGAGCAGGGGTGGGCAAACCGGTCTTTGAGGGTTCGCTGTGGATGCAGATTTTGTTCCAACCGATCCAGCACAGACAGTTTAACAAATGAGATTTCTGCAGAAAACAAGAAGCACCTCACTACAAACTACTGATTATAATTGTAGGACACCAGATTGGTGAAAAGGTGCCCTCTCTATGGGTTGGAATGAAAACCCGCACCCACTGCGGCCCTTAGTGGAATAGTTTTCCCACCCGTTTTAGAGGGTTGGTTCGGTATTGTCCTGCATCTCATTTTGGCTGTGTTATAGTCCTTTCGCTTTCATGCTCTGTGTGCACTGCTCGATTGCTAACTCTGCTAATTGATTAGGTGTTCCTCACCATCTTCTTTGTCTACTGAACATTGGCCTGGAACTAGCGTTCACATTGCATCAGCACCAATGTTCCCTCTAAGCTGCACGCGTGCGCAATTGCGCACTACTCTCGTCTTCTCTGCGCAGCAGCAATCATATGGCGCGCAGTAAATAAAATCCCCCCCAATTTTTTTTTAACCCCTTTCCCCATGATGGCACCGTTTAAGCGGCAGCCAGTGGCAGTAGCTCTGTCCACTTATGTTTTTCGTGTTTTACAGCATGTTTTACATGAAAAATTAGAGGGAACATTGACATGCACCTGCTTGTGGCAGGTGTGATACTGGTGTGCCCATAGCGAGCAATGATGATGTCGTGACCGGATGATTCGCCTAAAGACGTTTCGCCGACGGACGTTTGACAAACGGACAGGTTGCCGAATGAACGTTCGTTCAAACAGCGTTTAATGATTAAATACAAATACTAGTATTTGTTAGTTTAATGATTAAATACAAATACTAGTATAGTTTAGTTTAAAGATTAAATACAAATACTAGTATTTGTTAGTTTAATGATTAAATACAAATACTAGTATTTTAATCATTAAACACTGTTTTCAGCTGGATTTGACCGAATTTGAGAGCATTTTGAGCCGTTTGGCGAATGGACGTATATAGACGTCTTTTTGCCTCCATCGCGACATTTTACCGAGGAATTCACTTCCCTGGGCTCGGTTCTAATGTCCAAAGCGCTCCAGTATTTGTAGTTAATCATTAAATGCTGCTTTAGGATGGATTTGACCCGATTGCTGTCATTTTACGGCTCAGTTCTGCTACATCTGCCCGCCCAAGAGTGCTTATTCCCGGGCTGCCATTGATGGTAGACTAATAAATTGAGTGATGAGCAGCAAAGGGAAATGAATCATTGATTTTTACTTTAATTTGGACAACGCCGGCGGCGGGCCGGATTAAAAATCCTAACGGGCCGTATATTAGCCCGCGGGCCGAGGTTGAAAAACTTGTACACACATGATCCGAGGGTGGGGCGAGCGCGCGAATCCCGTTTCGGCGGAACGTCCATTCGGCGACCTGCCCGTCTGTCAAACGTCCGTCGGCGAAACGTCTTTAGGCGAATCATCCGAGTACCGATGATGTCGCTCACACTGGTACTCAGTGCGCTCAGGGAGGTTGTCTTTCTGCCCAGACCAACGAAAAATTAGAGGGAACATTGATCAGCACCCCCTGTTCTTTGTGGTGTTCGGGTGCTTTAATTGCAATTTATATTTATCAACTCTTACCATTTTTTTATTATTGTTGACGAAAAATTATTTGACGAAAATTACCGTTGTCTTTTTATTGCCCACTAACCTGCGGTACATGACTGTGTAATTGACAGTGGTCTCTTCTGTAGCAGGAGTCCATGTCAACTGCCAGTTATCAAATAGGATATGCTGTGGCATAACTGGAGGCGCCTCGCTGAGTACTGGAAAATATCAAATCTTAAGATTAATTTTAAAATGGAGAAAGAGAGATCCAATGCAAAAGGAACATTTTCATCCTCTGATCCGATTCCAGCGCAATCAGTTGTACCCGGATTGGACAATATTTTTTATTAAAAGACCGACTTTATATTTTGGCAGACAATTGCAAGAGTCCCTCTGATCCGAGTCACATGTCGTTTGATCCAAGTCTCGAGCAAAGCCCAAGTCTTTTGTGTTGTAGGCAAGTCACAGAGTTAAGTTGCGTCAAGTCATGAGGTTATGTCGAGTCAAGCTGAGTCACAACTTTGTTAAGCTAGGTCGGGTAAAGTCACAAATCAAGCCAAGTCACAAGGTAAAGTCACAAATTTGTTAATCTGAGTAGGGTCAGGTGACAAGTTTATTGAGGCGAGACAAGCAAGTTGTCAAGAAAAATCAGATCGTGACAATAAAAAAAAAATCTTTGGCAGCACAGTGATTTAGTGGTTAGCATGTCCACCTTATAATTCTGCTAGTTCAATCCCAAACACCAGCTTTCTTACGTGTCAGGCCCAGGGCCAGACAGGTGGGTGGTTGCTCCTCTCACCCAATCACAGATCCAGATTTATTTGTTCTGTTAGCCTGGCTTCTTTCTGCTACTTCTTTTTTCGGAACCATTCAGCCATGCCTACGCTGTCACATACATGGGACTAGCTGTTACAATACGCAGCAGAAGGAGCAACATCTCGGTGCCGCCGGAGATTCGGAGCTGGACAAAAGTGCCGGGAGAAGAGGCAACGCTTCTGACCAACCATTGCATCATGGGATAAGATGGAAGAGCTGTCGGCGTTTACCAGCAACGGAGTCGAGGGGCTCTACTCTGCTACTGTTGTCTTCAGCTCCAGACTACTGAGGAACTGTGCGGATAAGCTTGGAAGAGTGACGCTGCATATTACTACCTCGCTCACAGTCTGCAGAAGTTCCCCATCTTGTGGAAGACTTCCTTTGTGTGGTTCCAGTTTTTGTCCAACTTTCCAACGTCTTTTTGAGTCTGTATCCGTTTTAGCTACCGCAACCAAGATGGGGCCGTTCAAGTGGCAGCCGGCGGCGGTAGCTCCGTCCACTCTTGCTCGATTTGTGTTTTTGCTGCTTTTCTGTCTTAATTATTTGATTTGGTGATTCTTAATGATCCCATTTACTTTGATTTGCTTTGTACTTTGTGCTTTTGCTTTGTTGTTCTGTCTAATCACCCTCTTGCTACTGCCACAATGAAATTTCCCGAATAAGGGATGAATAAAGTTATCCAATCCAAGAAAACAACCATTACTGGATGAATTAATTCCTTATGATATTGACCATTGTAATGTGTTTTTGATTCATACAGTATCTCAGAAATACCAATGGTGATGATTTTTCTTAAGATTTTCCCTTCAAAGTAACACATTTGTACTCCCTATTAAAACCATGAATATGTAGGTGAAAATTGTGTATCAGTGGGTGGCTTATACACGAGAAATTGTAAAAATTCAACGATTTCAAGGCAATTTTAACGGTGTGGCTTATATGCGAGTAAATACGGTAATTACCATATTGATGTCCCCAAGTTCCACAATTGACATTTTGACAAACTCGTCATCAAGGTGTGCGGCTTTAGGTGTATGTAAAGATGAGGAAAACGCAAATATAATTCAACTGTGATCATGATCTAACCAACCAACTTGTCAGAATAATCCTATTTATATTTATCATTGACTAAACGTGCCAATTATTGAATTTTTATTAGGCCCATATTAGCTGATCAAAACTAGACTTACTAACTTTCCCGACATTCAAAGGACTAACTCTTTATCAATCTATATTCCGGTAATCGTGTTTTCATAGAGATTTTAGTTCTACATTTCATTTGAATTTCTTAAATTGTATTCATATCTTTTGAGTCAGGTTCAAAAAACTGAATTTTATATACTTACACTATACGTACTGGCATTAACTTACCTTGTATGACGAAGTGAAAGTAAATAAGAAGGAGAACCATAGTGACTAGGTAAAAAAATATTTTTAAAACACTATCTTAATCCTGGCAGGATTCTGGTTCTGGTTTGAGACATTTGATATCACTAAGCACCTAGCGCTATCAATATTTGCGTATTACATATGTAGTTTACGTTGTTCATAGTAAACGCTTATAAGAGTCAAGATGTCTAAATAAGCGATGTAACTCACTGGCGGCCATCTTGCAACATAGACTTTCCTACAGGAATCAATGTGACGGATTTTCACCATCGAATAAAATTGAAAAAAAAACAAAACTAAAAATCGAATTACTGACAGATTTACAAACGGATTAACAAATCATATTAAGGTGACTATGATCCAGGTCAAATGTATTTTTTAAAACCATTTAGTATGCCCTAAAATCACTGCATCTCTCACATTTATGAAAATCCAAGCCGCCTGAAATTTAGTTGAAAATAGAGCAATCTAAACTGACATCAATGTTTTGTCATGTGTGTTCTGTACTTAAATGGGCGACAACCGATGACGTCCGTTTCCGTTGACCCTTAGCGCGCATAACATATCTATTGAGGCTCAAGTCCGTGTTCTACTCAAGTAAACACTGGCTACCCGGAAATACAAAACCGAAAGTGATTCGACTGTGCACCATGTTAACTCGATGAGCGTTTTTAAATATGTATTCAAATATTTTAAATTCTGTAATGCTACTCCTAACGTCGAGTGGAACAACAGGTAATTGAACAATTAAATTGTTATTTTGCTTTGCTGTAAAATTTAATTTCTACATTTAGTTCGAGCTTAGTTGGTTGAATCTGTGTTTCTATTGATGGACACTGGCGGGGCTAGACTTTTGTCATGGGGTGGCCACGATTATTTCTAGGGGGCCACAGTCAATCGTAATATTTTTATAAACTGAGCATTGAAAATAAAAGGTTCTAAATACCATTGCATTGTACTTATAAAGTACACGTATGTTCATTTATTCATTCAATTTTTTTAACCGCTTTATCCTCACTAGGGTCGTGGGGGGTGCTGGAGCCTATCCCAGCTGACTTCGGACTAAAGGCGGGGGACACCCTGAATCGGTGGCCAGCCGATCGCAGGGCACGAGGAGACGGACAACCATTCGCTCTCGCACTCATGCCTAGGGGCTAGGGTCCGCATATAAGCTGTACCCTTGATTCAGTCAGCATTTTTTTGTTACAATTACGTCTTATAATCGAGAAAACACGGTATTAATGGGACATTTTTGTTCCTTTAAGTTAGGAGTTAGCCAGCAGAAAGCATGTACACTCTTTGTCACACCCCTCAGCCTGTAGAACATTAGTTGATAAGTGGAAACAATGAAGTTTTGTTTCATTTGTGAATTTTTCATCGCAATATTCCCAGTATAAACAAACTATTTAATGGTTTTAGGTCTTATAAATCCACCCAGAAATGTACGTCTTAACTCCACAAACATGAATTTGGTACTGAGGTGGGATTCACCTGAGGGTGCAACCAATGACCTTCTCTACACTGCAGAATGCATGTAAGTAAATACTTTTTTCAGTGTCTTATTTTTTGTGTGTTTTAACATTCTTTTGTTTGTTGTCATTTTCCATACTGCTTATCCTCATAAGGGCCATTAAGTCTTTCCTTTGGTGTTGAGTAGCTTTATTTCGCCACCCATTGTTGGTAATGCGAGGCAACTCAGCTACCCTCCCTCCAAACCTGCTGCAGAATTGGGAAACACTGAAATAAACAATCTAAACATCTTGATAAAAACCCCTGCCTCTGGCCCCAAGTCAACTGGCATAGGCTCCAGCACCCCCCACAACCCTAATGATGATAAAGTGGTTAAGAAAATGAGATATTTTGTACTGATGTTTAGTTTCATGTGTGCTCTCTCCACAGTAGCTCCGTCCGAATGTGCCCGATGGGTTGTGTGAACATTTCAACCCTTGAATGCGACTTTAGCAGTCTCAGCAACTACCTCAGTGTGTATGGAAGATACAAAGCCAGAGTGAAAGCAATCCAAGGGCCAGAGAACTCTTCCTGGGTGGAAAGTAAACCAATTACATTGGACAGTGATAGTAAGTAATAATAATGATAATACTACTAATAATAATTGGACATGGGCCCTGTCGTCATCATCAACAACAAAAAACAATTTGTCATCACACCCAGAAACTGCGTATGACGAAATTGGTAGTGCTTCTCCATAAGGTGCGTTTTCTCGGCAAAAGACCTAAATAAGTGATAGTTACGGACTCGTAATTTGGCATTCTGCCGTTATGGATACCTCGCCCCCCGAGCGGGTCACTTACCTCTCACTGTCTTTCACTTACCTTCAGTCAGCCAGTAGGAGGCAGATCACCACCCAAACATCTTTTCATATTAATTCAGAAGGTAATGTGTGTTATGTTACCGCAAGTTTAGAGTTCTGATGGATGTGGGGAAAAACTGTCCTTAAGCCTATTTGTCTGTACTTTGTGGGACCTATAGCGTCTGCCAGAGGGCAGAAGCTGGAACAGATTGTGACCAGGGTGGTATGGGTCCCCGATGATGTTCCTGGCTCTGCTCATCAAATATATACCCATACAACATCACACCCATCCTTAGGGGCAATTTAGAGTGTCCAATCAGCCTACCTGTTACGATCTGGGGCGGCGGGCCCCGAAGCAGGCAAATGCACACAAGCCGGGCGTGGAGCTATCTGTTTATTTTGAGTGTTTGTTGGGTAGGGATAGGTGAAAGCACATGGAGAGAAGTGTAGTGGTGTCGTCTTGTGTAGCTTGGAGGTCGATAAACAAGAGGTCCATAGAGGTGTCCAAAGCGAAGGTACAAAATGTGTGGTCAAGATCGTGGTCGTGAGTGTGGTCAAGGTCCTGGGAACAAAACAAGAGGTCGGAGATGAGGTGAGGCAAACAAAGAGGTGGCGCGAGAAGGGACGTAACAGTAAACTGATTAAGACAATGCAGCAACGTGGTCATGTTGTGGTTGGCTTAAATAGTCCTTGATGTCTGATGAGACGCACCTGCCTTTGCTTAACCCATCAGCTGCTCGACTTGTGATTGGGTGACAGGAGGAACCACCCACCTGTCTGGCCCTGGGCCTAACACTACCATGCATGTCTTTGGAATGTGGGAGGAAACCAGCCAGAGTACCTGGTGAAAACCCACGCAGGGCCAGGGACAACATGCAAACTCCACACAGGTGGACCGACCTGGATTTGAACCCATGATCCCAAAGCTATGAGGCCGACGTGCTAACCGTCTGGCAAAAGTATTTTTCTTAAGTCAAGCTCCCAGGTATCGCTTTGCTGATTGTTTGTCGGGTCATGATCCCTTAACCACAGTCTCTAGAACGTATGATAGATTGTTGGGCATTTAGGAAGCGGAGTTTACCAAAGGTCAATTATCTAAATACATTTCTTATGCTTTTTAGCTAAGATAGGTCCACCCAATGTCCAGCTCATTTCCACTGGGGCCAGAATCCAAATTGAAATTGAAGATCCAGAATTTGCCATCTCAAACCTCAAGAATGTTTTTGGCGATCTCACTTACAACATCACCTACTGGAAAGAAGGCCAGAGTGAAAAGGTGAGCTTATTAGACCTTGTAGTAAGAGACTTGGTTCCACCATCCATGAAATCTACTTTATGAAATATAATATATTTTTCCAAATCGTGGTGATACTTTAATCCAAGTTATCGAAATGAAGGTGTTGGAGTCAGTTTGTGGCTTATTTGATGGGTTTAGTGATTGTGAGTGCACATTGACAAGTAGAACTGAACAAACCTTCTCATAATACGACACACATTGAAGTGACTGTTCAATTTACATAAATGTTGATCGTATTTAGCATATTGAGCATGTGTCATTTCCCTCCCAAGTTTGGAGACACCTACCTCAGAGGAGGAATTCCAATCCAATCATCCAAATGTAGCCTTATTGAATGCCAGTGCTGAGTATCAGATCGGGACGTCACGACTGTCCATTGGCGTCACTTCACTAAGTTGAACAATTAATGCATTTGTATCATCAACACCTGCATTGCATTGGGTCTGGAAATTTATGATTCCGCCCACATCATGTTTAATAATACATCTGAATAAAAAATATGCTGTTTTAGTCCCTTTATCTATTATATGTGGATGTAAAAGGGTACATTCCCCCATTGTTCCCCTCTCACTTCATTTGTGGCTGAATTTCTGGAGATTAATTAATTAAATCGACTGCCTTTTTTCTTCTTACAGGGAAAACACATCAGTAATTTACGGGAAAACCAAATGCTTCTAAAAGACTTGGACTCATGGACCACATATTGTGTCCAAGTCCAAATAATTGCAGCGAGGAACAAGTTTAGTCAGCCAAGCCATCCAGTTTGTAAGCGCAACACCAGTGGTGAGTGTCATTTTATGGCAACTTTGTCTAAGCAACTCATTTTGATTTAAATTTCAGTAATGGTTTTAATACAGTCGCACCTCCTATTTCTGAAATAATTGGTTGAGAATTTTTTTCATAAGTTGATTTTTTTGTAAGTAGAGCAGTACTTTATATGTAAATTCTCAAATTCTTTTCCACGGTCCTCACAAAACTACAAATCCTTTAAAATTGATCAAAGTGTCCCAATTTTGTAAAAAAGATGTGAGAAACACACACAAAAAGAGAAAATTATCATAAAACTATTTAATAAGCCATTAACAGGAATAATAAACATGCAAAATCTATTCGTGTCGAAGCGTGGGTGCCCAAATGTCAGGAAGCTAATGTTAGGTAACAGAGACAGAGAAAACATGAACCCATGAACACACATCTAATAAACATAAAACTAAGAATTCAAAACAACACAAATTGAACGTTTAATCTTTTTAATGAACGTTTTATGATCTCTTTTGCATCTTAATTTTTCACCCATTTTATTTCTCACCGCTGCTTCCTACCTATTTGGGTTTAAGTTCCCCTTTGAAAGTGCTTGTTGACGGACGTTTTGAGAAAAGTCGATCTAAAGACAATTGGCTTTGAAAACTTTTAGTAATGTTTCTAAAATGGATAAGAAAAATATTATATATATATATATATATATATATATATATATATATATATGTATATATG